>NC_058521.1:279934171-279951671 GCF_904849725.1 Hordeum vulgare subsp. vulgare | reverse complement strand
TCATATGCTCCATCTTTTGAATGTCTTTCGTGAGCATGATGGGAAGGAAAATTGTGCTCAAGTGCTGAAAGAAGAATTACATAGAATGCTTCGCATAGAATATGTGAATGATGAGCATGATTGCAATGTTGTTAGCACGAATTCTATGAATACCCATGATGCTAATGATATGCAAAGCCACAAGCTTGGGGATGCTATATTTGATGAAGATGATCTTTTTAGTTCTTGCACTTTGAATGATCAAAATTATTTTCATGAAAGCATGCCCCCTATCTATGATGATTATTGTGAGGATACTTATGCTTTGAAGAAGAGGGATGATAAAACTTGTCATACTCTCGAGAACCCCTTTGCTAAACCTTGCTTTTTCATTGTGGACACAATTTGTAGTGCTCAAGTCTTTTACGATACTCCCACTACTATTCTTGAGAATAGATTTCCTTATGTGGAGAGTAGTAAAATTTCTACGCTTGTAGATCATGAAAAGAATGCTTTAGGTGCTGGTTATATTGTTGAATTCATTCATGATGCTACTGAAAATTACTATGAGAAAGGATCATATGCTTCTACTTATTGCAATAGTAGCAAGCTTCCTCTCCATGTGTTGAAATTTTTGAAGCTATGCTTGTTTTCCCTTCCTATGCTAGTTGATTCTTGCTCCAATAAATTGTTTGATCCCAAAATCACTATGCATAGGAAGTGGGTTAGACTTAAATGTGGTACCCATTTGCTCCATGATGTTCTCGTTGTGTTTCAATCCTTACCTTTTATGTTAGCATCATTGAAATCAATGCCTAGCTAAGGGCGTTATAGAATAGCGCTTGTTGGGAGGCAACCCAATGAATAATTTTTTCTTGGCTTTTTGCTTCCTATTTTGTTTTCTCCACACCATCATAATTCTGTTATGATTGTGTCTTTTGTGTTTCTTTTTGCGTTTGTGCCAAGCAAAACCGTTATGATTAGTCTTGGGGATGATCGTTTGGTCATGCTGGAAAAGACAGAAACTTTCTGCTCACGAAAAGAATTTTCATTTTTGTTATGTAAGAGATTTTGAGTTGATTCTCTTTGCTTCTGATTCACACGCAATTTATTCAGACTGTCGTAAGGTTTCAGAATTTTTGAAGTACCATAGGTACACGAAATATACTGATTGCTATAGACTAGTCTGTTGTTAACAGATTATGTTTTTGTTGTGTTGGTTGCTTATTTTGATGAAACTATGGATAGTATCATGGGGTATTAGCCATGGAAGATTGAAAATAGAGTAACCCAACATCAGCATAAGTAGAATTTAAGTTTGCTACGGTACCTAAGGAAGTGGTGGTTTGCTTTCTCATAATAATGTTATCACGAGTTTCTGTTTAAGTTTTGTGTTGTTAAGTTTTCAAGTTTTGGGTGAAGTTCTTATGGACAAAGAGATAAAGAGTGGCAAGAGCTCAAGCTTGGGGATGCCCAAGGCACCCCAAGAGATTCAAGGATGCCGTAAAAGCCTAAGCTTGGGGATGCCCCAGGAAGGCATCCCCTCTTTCGTCTTCAATCCATCGCTAACGTTACTTGGGGCTATATTTTTATTCACCACATGTTATGTGTTTTTCTTGGAGCATACTGTATTGTAGGAGTCTTTTATTCTTATTTTGTGTCACAATCATCCTTGTTTCACACCTAAATAGATAGACATGCACTCACCGTGATTTTGTCGAGCTTCACTTATATCCTTTGGTAGACAATTCATCTCACATGTGCTTCACTTATATCTTTTGAGCTAGATACTTTTGCTCTATGTGCTTCACTTATATCTTTTAGAGCACAGCGGTGCGTGGCTCGGTAGTTGATCTATGCTTTGAAAGTAGTCTCAAAAGGGTTAGTTATCCAAAGGGATACGAAAACTTCCACCTTCATGTGCATTGAATAGTTAGAGAAGTTTGATTCCTCTCAATTAGTTTTGATATATGGTTGTGGTAATATTGAAGTTATGCTAGTAAGGTGTTGTGGATCTAGAAATACTTGTGTTGAACTTAGTGATTCCCGTAGCATGCACGTATGGTGAACCTCCATGTGATGAAGTCTGAGCATGATTAGTCTTTTGATTGTCATCCTATGCGTGACGGTCGGGATCGCGCGATGGTTTATACCTACCAACCCTTCCCCTAGGAGTATGCGTTGAATGCTTTGTTTCGATTACTAATAAAACTTTTGCAACAAGTATATGAGATCTTCATGACTAATATTTAGTCCATGGTTTAGATTTACTTTCACCTTCCACCATCACTATTTTCTTAGTGCCGTGCAACTTTTGCTGGTGCACAAAACCCACCATCAGCAACCCTCAAAACAGCCACCATACCTACCTACTATGGCTTTTTCAATGTCATTCCGAAATATATTGCCATGCAACTACCACCATGACATGTGCCACCACGTCTACATTGCCATTGCATGATCGTAAGATAGCTAGCATGATGTTTCCATTAATGTCTATGCCATGCTACATCATTGTCACGGTACACTACCGAAGGCATTCCATAGAGGGTCATCGTTGCTCTAAGTTTTGAGTTGAAAGTGTGATGATCATCATTGATGGAGCATTGTCCCATGTGAGGAAATAAAAGAGGCCAAAGATACCCACCAAAAACAAGAGGCCAAAGAGCCCACCAAAAAAATGAGAGAAAAAGAGAGAAGGGACAATGCTACCACTTTTCCACACTTGTGCATATTAAGCACCATGATCTTCATGATTGAGAGTCTCTCGTTTTGTCACCACCATATAGCTAGTGGGAAATTTTCATTATATAACTTGGCTTGTATATTCCAATGATACGCTTCCTCAAAATTGCCTTAGGTCTTCGTGAGCAAGCAAGTTCGATGCACACCCACTAGTTTTCTTTAAGAGGTTTCACATACTCCTAGGTCTAGTGCATCATTTGTATGGCAATCCCTACTCATTCACATTGATATATATTGATGAGCATCTCCATAGCTTATTGATATGCCTCGTTAATGTGATCATCTTCTCCTTTTTTGTCTTGCAACCTACACCACACTCCACACCACTTATAGTGCTAAAACCATGGCTCACGCTCATGTATTGCGTGAGAGTTGAAAAGGTTTGAGAAAGTAAAGGTGTGAAACAATTAGTTGGCCAATACCGGGGTTGTGCATGATTTAAATTCGTTGTGCAATGATGATAGAGCATAGCCAGACTATATGATTTTGTAGGGATAACTTTCTTTTGGCCTTGTTATTTTGAAAGTTCATGATTACCTTGCTAGTTTGCTAGAATTATTATTGTTTCCACGTGAATAGCAAACTATTGTTTTGAATCTAATGGATCTGAACATTCACGTCACGTGAGAGAAGTTACAAAGGACAACTATGTTAGGTAGCATGCAACATCAAAAATTCATTCTTTATCACTTCCCTACTCGAGGACGAGCAGGAGTTAAGCTTGGGGATGCTTGATACGTCTTCAACGTATCTATAATTTTTGATGGTTCCATGCTATTATCTTGTCAACTTTGGATGTTTTATATGCATGAATATACTATTTTATATCTTTTTGGGACTAACGTATTAATTCAGCGCCAAGTGCCAGTTTCTGTTTTTTCCGTGTTTTTGGCCCATTTTCAGACGGAGTCCAAATTGAATGAAACTTTACAATGAGTTTTTTTCGACCAAAAGAGAACCCCGAAGCTTTGGGAGAAGGCCAGATGGGCCACGAGGGAGTGACAACCCCTGACGCTGCCACTCCCCCCTGGTGGTGGCGCGCCGGCTTGTGACCTCCTCGTGGGCCCAACTGACGTAATTCTACCGCCATAAATTCCTATAAATTCAGAAACCCCCAAAAAGAAACCTAGATCGGGAGTTCTGCCGCCGCAAGCCTCTGTAGCCACCAAAAACCAATCTGGAGCCCGTTCAGGCACCCTGTCGGAGGGGGAATCCATCTCCGGTGGCCATCTTCATCATCCCGGCGATCTCCATGACGAGGAGGGAGTAGTTCTCCCTCGGGGCTGAGGGTATGTACCAGTAGCTATGTGTTTGATCTCTCTCTCTCTCATGTTCTTGAGATGTCTTGATCTCTATGTACCATGGGCTATGCTACTATAGTTGGATCTTTTGATGTTCTTCCCCCTCCCCTTCTTGTAATGAATTGAGTTTCCCCTTTGGAGTTATCTTATCGGATTGAGTCTTTGATAACTTTTGATGTATGTCTTGCACGTGTCTATCTGCCGTGATCAACTTGCGGGTTTGTGATAATTGGGAACCTATGCATATGGGTTGGCACACGTGGATTCATGTGAGTACTTGATGTATGTTTTGGTGATCAACTTGCGGGTTCGTGACATTGGGAACCTATGCACAGGGGTTGGCACACGTTTTGACTCTCTGGTAGAAACTTTGGGGCACTCTTTGAAGTTCTATGTGTTGGTTGAATAGATGATTCTAAGATTATGTGATGCATATCGTATAATCATGCCCAAGGATACTTGAGGTGACAATGGAGTATCTAGGTGACATTAGGCTCTTGGTTGATATGTATCTTAAGGTGTTATTCTAGTACGAACTCTATGATGGATCGATCAGAAAGAATAACTTTGTGGTGGTTTCGTACCCGACAATAATCTCTTTGTTTGTTCCCCGTTATTGAGAGCTAGTTGAGGGCTAGTTATATGATCCAATCATGTTATCATTGTTGAGAGAACTTCAGTAGCGAAAGTATGAACCCTAGGCCTTGTTTCCATATTGCACTTGTATCACCATCTCTTCGCCGTTTCCACGCATTGCAATGCCGTTCGTGCTCACTTTTACCATTTGTTACCTTGCTGTTTTTGTAATTTCAGATTACAAAAACCTATATCTACCATCCATATTGCACTTGTTTCACCATCTCTTCGCCGAACTAGTGCACCTATACAACTTACCATTGTATTGGGTGTGTTGGGGACACAAGAGACTCTTTGTTATTTGGTTGCAGGGTTGATTGGGAGAGACAATCTTCATCCTTAGCCTCCCGCGGATTGATAAACCTTAGGTCACCCACTTGAGGGAAAATAGCTACTGTCCTACAACCCTCTGCACTTGGAGGTCCAACAACGTCTACAAGGAGAAGGTTGCGTAGTAGACATCAGACCTCTCTCTCCCCGCCAAACGATCAAGGGACTCCTCGAGTTTCCCATAGGTGTTGGTTTTCCCCGACATCTTTGGCGCGCGAGGTAGGGAAGCGATGGTTGAAAGCTTCTTCGTGGATTCAAGCAAGCTCCACGTCAGATCTTGGGAGATTGAGCGCACCACTACGGTCCATCGAAGTAGGGCGCAGCGGTGGTCGCTCTACTTCGCAATAGCCTCCTGACGCCTGGGCGAGCGCCCTGGTGCGCGAACGCAGGCTAGGGGGACAGAGACCTCGAGCTCGAAGGCATGAGTCTCAAGCACCGTTGTGGGACAGCGTGCTGCTATCGAGGGTGTGCCTATGGGCTCTGGCGAGGCCTCCGGCGCATACTCCGACCGACGCACCGCCACTGAGAGCTGCATAGCCATTGAGAATGCGCCTACGGGCCCCGGAACCCAGGCACGCACTCCTGCCGAATGCTCCCCCCCGGAAGCATAACGTCTTTGCCAAAGGTGCGCTCGGGGGCTCCGTCACCACGGCCAGGCAAAACAGGAAAAGGAGTTATGCTCCGGCAACCCCCCTCCAATACGAAAGTCGAGAACCTTCGGCAAATACCTTGCCGGAGGGGAAGTTTCCAGAAGAGTATAGTCTCCTGCTTGCTGGGGATCTGAGGCCCCGACAAAGGACACAAGTGCCGCGAGGAGAAGTGTCGTGGCACGACAGATACGTGATAAATATTTTAGATGTGATTTCAGAGTTGATAGGTTGTTCCCTTTCTGGAAGATTCCATACCTTGTTTGAGAAACCTGCACGTAGATGGAACCTTGTCAGGAATAGTGCGCCTTAGTTCTGTTTTGAACTAGTTCAACGACCTGAACGGCCACAGAGTGCCTCCTCACTGTTTTGAACCTGTTCAACAGTCTAAGTGGCTACATAGCACCTTATTTCGCTGCGAGCCACGCTCGACGATCTAATGGTTGCACTGAGCGCGGCAAGGAGCCTTGCCGGTAATGACACCTCAAGCGAAATGCTAAGGATCCGTTCCTCAAAGCACTAACGGCAGGACCAGTCGCGCGGGCAAGCTTCCGAAAAATGCAAAAGGCGTATCATTCAAGGAGAAGGATCACACGCAAGGGAAACAACATTTCATTCATTTGTTTGAAACAAACATAGACATATTACATGAATGATTTTGTGCTACTCTAACATATTACATTGTCTTTCGGCGAGGGACATGATGATGATGATGTTGTCATTGTTGTTGTTGTTGTTGTTGTTGTTGTTGTTGTTCTTGTTGTTCTTGTTGCTATAGTTGTTGTCGTCGTTGTCGATGTTGTCGTTGTTGTTTTTATCATTGTCGTCGTTGTACTCGTCATTGTCGTTGTTGTCGTCGTTCTCGTCGTCGTCGTCGTTGTTGTTGTTGTTGTTCTTGTTATTGTTGTTATTGTTGTTGTCGTTGTTGTTGTTTTTGTTGTTGTTGTTGTTGTTGTTTTTCTTGTTGTTGTTTTTGTGGTTGTTGTTATTGTTTTTGTTGTTGTTGTTGTTGTTGTTGTTGTTGTTGATGTTGTTGTTGTTGTTCTTATCGTCGTCATCGTTGTCATCCTCGTCGTCGTCTCATCATCGTTGTCGTCGTCTTCGTTGTTATTGTCGTCATTGTCATTGTTGTTGTAGTGGTAGTAGTAGTTGTTGTTGTTCTTCTTCTTCTTCTTGTTCTTTTTCTTGTTGTTGTCGTCGTCATCGTCTTTGTTGTTGTTGTTGTTGTTGTTGTTGTTGTTGTGTTGTCATTGTTGTCTTTGTGTTCGTTTTATTCTTTGTTGTTGTTCTGGTTGTTGTTGTTGTTGTTGTTATCTTTCATCTCATCATTGTCGTTGTTGTCGTCGTTGTCGTTGTGGTTGTGGTCGTTGTTGTTGTTGTTGTTGTGGTTGTTGTCGTTGTTGTCATTGCTATCGTTGTTGACGTTGTTGTTGTCATTGCTATCGTTGTTGACGTCGTTGTTGTGATTGCTATCGTTGTTGTCGATGTTGTTGTTGTTGTTGTCGTAGTTGTCGTTGTTCTCGTTGTTGTCGTCGTTTTCTTATTGTCGTTGTTGTTGTTGTCGTCGTCATTGTCGTTGTTGTCTCTGTTGTTGTTCTGGTTGTTGTTGTCGCTGTTATCATTGTTCTCATCGTTCTCTGTAACATCCCAAAATTATAAATTTTGGAATGTTAATATAATTATTAGATTGATTGTTTGTTTGTTTGCTGAGTGACTAAAACTTGTGTGAAATTTGAAATTTTTCGAAACTTTTAAATGAGAGGGAATAAAATGACTTTCCCCTGCTCCCGTGAATTCAAATTCAAGCTTTTAAAAGCAAAGAAAGAAGATGACATGACTTCTTCAACTATAAAGAATTTGAACGGAGATATTTACATTGAATTCTTTTGCATTTCCATTCATTTTCTTCGTGCAACAAAATGCCGGGAAATACATTCTAGAGAGGAGGAACATGACCCTCGAACCCACGGGCATTTTGAAAGTTATTTGAACCCTCAAACTTAGAGGGTCATTTGAAAATTATTTGCAAAAATAAATAATGATTTTAGGGACTTTTAGAAAAACATTTTTTGTGAAGTTTTTATTTTTGCCGTGGAAAAATGCCCATCATTTATATTTTTTTCTGATAATTTTAGTATATAAAAACTCTTTATTCCGAATTGATTTGATTTCCATTTTAACGTTTTAGTTTCCTAGTTTTGAAAATAGGAAGGAAATCACTTTTATTAGGAATACCTCCTGGCCCATTAAAACCTCTCCCTATTTTGGCCCAATCTACATCATCTCCTACCTCCATCTCTCCCTCACGTACATGAAACTTGCCATCCATGGACAGAGATCCCCACCTCCGGGATTCGCGAAGCTCATTCCTTCCCGGCGCCTCCCGTCACCTCTATAAGAAGCCCCACATCCTCCTCGTTCCATTCCCGTTGAAACCGCCGCCTCTCCTCGCCTCTAGCTCGCGCACCCCTCGCCAGAGTTCTCACCGGAGAACCTCACAGGAGCTCCCCACCTTCGGCCCCCCTGCACCCTTCGACCACCCCTCCACCCCACCACCACCTCGCCACCTCTCCCCACCACTTCGGCCCCCTCCATCGCCGCCCCCTTGCCACCCCGTCGCCCTCCACCCCGTTGCTGCTCCTCCCCATCATCACGACCAGCACCCAGCAATTTTTCTCCACCTCGCCCCTTCCCCTTGCAGCTCCTCCTCCCACCACGCCCTCCCTGGAGCCCCACCTTCGGCCCCCCTTCCCCACCCCATTCGCCCCCCTTCCCCACTCCCGCCGGCCCCTCCCCACCACACCGGCACCCCACCCCACCTCGACCAGGAGGCCAGCAACTCCCAGCCGAGGTAATCTCCCTCCCCTCTTTGTTCTTTGTTTTGTTTTTTTATGTAGTAGCCCTTAGATCCTAAGTACCTCTTCGGTTTATATTAGAAAGCCAGCGGTTTTATTTCACTTATGTATTAGCCAGCAGGTTTTGCTTAGCCTCGGCCGTTAGCTCAAAACGTTGCAACAAACGCCCCCTCGGCCTATAGTAGCATGCCACGTGTACCCCCATTAGTTAGCTAGATTAGCTTCAGTTTTTTCTGTCTAAATTGCAAAAACAGAAAGTTTCCGTTTTGTTTTGGCCACAACTTTTGCTCCCGAAGTCCAATGATATTGATTCTTGTTCCAGTAGCTCACACAGTTCCTGTAGTTTGTAAAAACATATAATTTGTCTATGTTTGAAATTTTCAAATACAAGTTAGAGAAGATTTAGTTGAAACCTTGTTTTTCCTATTCCAGGAGTTTAAAAATAGATTTTAATTTGATTCCTTTTGGTACTGATCACTAGTGATTTTATGTATCAGTGGTAAAAATGTCAGATTTGTTTGAGTATTGTAGCTCACTGTTTCATGTGAAACAATTTCTGTTTCACCTCTTTTAAGATTTCGGCTAATTCATTTTTTATATTTGTTTTAAAATATTTTCTTTATTATTTCACAAAGATTATTATGTTTTGTTTCTGTTAGTTAAAAAGTAGTTTTGTAAGAAGTTTTTATTTTATTTTTATTGGTTATCACGAAATCAATTCTAGTCCCTTAGTAACTTGCAATTGGTTTCGGCACTGTTTCAAATCCCGTTTGGGAATACTTTCAAAAAGTTTTGTGAAAAATACTTTATTTTATCTTAGATAAACTTATATCTTAGTTCCTTGTTATTATTTTCTGTTAGACAAAAACTCCCTAGTCTTATTTGAAGTTTCTTTCGGATTCCTATTCGCTCTCTCTTTTGTTTTGATTGTTAGAATGATTGCTAGTATGAGTGCTTATATGAATGATATGTTGTTATATAGATTTCATCGGAGAGTGACGAGTAGTCTATCAAATTCTTCTTCGTCAACATCACCAGGCAAGTCACTTTGATCATACTATCACCTATGTTTTATGCATCGTAGTTCTACCATCCTATGCCCAATTGCATGCTGAGTAGGTACATGGAAATTTTAGTAAAGGTTGTAGTATCATGTGGTAGGCACACAACAACCCCGATACTTGGCCCCCGGACGACAAATTTCATATTGCTATGCTTGAGTAGACGGGATTTCGGTTGAGTGCATAACACGAGTGATGCAAGATTGATTAAATAATCAAGACCGGTTAAGACAAGATTTTCAAGACCTCGGACGCAATGCAACTCTGGGTGAAGGACGGTTGATCGGCTCCCTGGAGAACCCAGTGGATGACCCAGGATGCTGGAGAGGCCATGACATCCTGCGGAAAGCTTCACCCAGGCTCAAAGAGACGGACGGATATTTTCAAGACCCAAGGCTTACCTGCACAGCCACAAGTCATTATGGGCTCTGGCTTGGTTGGACAATACGGCGACTCTGGACAAGCGGTGCTAGTAGATGTAGACGAACGGTAGGAATGGATGGGCACCGACAGGGATTCAGAGGGACCTGTTGAAAGACCATGTTTTGATCATCCGGTCTTCCAACACCCTGAAGTGTGAGGACATACACGGAGGCGATCAAATCTTGTGGGGAACGTGTGCAAAACTCTGCAGAGTACTCAAACCTAATCGATTAGCTGTGTCCACGGTTATGGACAACTTGAGCCAAAGGAACTGAAGTTATCTCGATTTCTCAACACCATTAAATGTATTGATGTGGGAATTATTGACAACTCGGGTACGAGAATTGGTTGGCGGAACCATCTCGTTAACAACCAACAATGTAGTAACATTTTGCTTTTAGCCCTCTTTTGATGTAGGAGAAAACTTGCTTTTCGCTAAAAACTTATAGCCCCACCTGCCATATATGCATATAGTATAGATGTTTACTTTTCACCCCTCTCTTATGTGACTTGCCGGCATATTCAATATGCTGACCTACACGGCTGCAACGTCTTATGTTGCAGATATTTTTCTTCGACGAGTAAGAGTACGATTCGGGGTTACGGTCTACACTCAACTTGCCGTTGGTGTTTATTGGGATTCCACTCCCTTGACTGCGTCCGCTGAGATATTTAAGGTATATATTAGTTTTACACTATTTACATGTGATTGCACGTTGATATATACATTGATGTACTGTGTGTGCCAGCATACTGATCCAGGGATGGCACAGATACACAGAGGCTTGACTCGTTTTGAGTTGGGTCGCTAAAGAGATGGTATCAGAGCACATGTTGACTATAGGACGTGACCCTAGAAACTAGACACTTCTTAGGAAAGGATATCTCAAAAAATTTATTTTCAACAACACCTTTTACTTCTCATCTCTTCTGATTTCATCGAATGTTCTCTCTCGTCTCAAATAGTTAGACAACGCCCATACCCCTTTGACCGCATGAAGAATCAACGGAGTTCTACTTCAAAGTAAAGAGGATTTCATCATGCAATTGAACCTACACAAATTGAAGACTCTCAAGACCCGAAGAATTCGAAGACCCTGAAGTGGTCGAATATTTATATGACCATTAGAAGTCCAAACCCCAATTATATACCCACGTTAGTTACGATGAATTGTGAGCTGTCATTGGTGTGTGTTTTCCTACGGCCACAACTAAAACCTATTCTCAAAAATATTGTTTGTATTGTGTGTATCTCCCTCCCTCTCTTACCCGTCTCATCCCCAAAACCTCAACCCTACCAGATGGAGTATGAAGCTGGACTTGTAGTCTCTGGACCAATGACCCAGCTGGAGACTGATATATGGATTCAAAACATGGAGAACCACTTCGGGAGCAACTTGATCTTAAGGAAGTATGAAGTGGAACATGCTCTCCAGTACTTTACCCAAAGTGCTAATCTGGCGGAAAATGCACCATGCCATACAAGGATTTAGTGGAGCAGAAACCTGGGACGAATTCAAGAACACCCTGTTAAGAACCCGTCTCATTCGGAAGTGCTATGATAATCCGAAGGAGAAGACTTGTGCATGCAAGATCTGTGGAGAAATAGGACACACACAGGAAGAACACAAGGATGGATGCACTCATTGTGAAGAAGATCATCCAGCTGAGGAATGCCCAAGTAGTCAGGTGACTTGTTTCTTGTGTGAAGGAACCACCCACTACCCAGCTCAGTGTCACATTTACCCCAAGGTGCAACAAGTTGTCAAGCAGCAGAAAGATGCAGTGAAGGAAACCCTCAAGAAGAAGATTCTAGAAGAGCCGGTGATGAACGAAAATATTGAAGACCCTGATGGACAAGGTCTGACCAGATTTTTCTCCAATGCATGCTACTCATGTGGAGAAGAAGGACATTATTCACAGGATTGCATGAAGAGAAGCCAATAGTATCTGGGAAACTTCCCGACGGAAGAAGTGGAGTTTGATCCACTTGAAATAGAAAAACTGGCCAAAATAAAGGAGTCCGGAAAGAAGAAAGAGTACCCTCGGAAGAACCAAATCTCTGCAGACATAGACCTGAGTCATGTCAGATGTTACAAGTGTATGAAATTTGGCCACCACAAATACATGTGCTCAGGAAGGAAGCCGGGAACCCAAGGAGCAAAAGCAGAGGCTAAGAAGCCTCGAGACTTGTCAAAAATCATTTGTTGTTGTTGCAAGGAAGCAGGACATTTTGCCAGCAATTGTCCACAAAGGAAGAAAGCTAGAATGGAGTAGTTAAGTTTTGACCAGGGCAATAAGTGTGATCCGAAGAACTCTTGTTTTTCATTGAGATCATGGAGTGAAATTTTTGTAACAGAAGTCCCTGAGATTGTAATAACATCATGAATAAATGGAATTTATTGTCTCATGATTGCCTATGTTGAAAATGTATGCGTTGTTTCTCTTCGAACAAAGATCTCTGAACAATTATGAGGATATGAGGAAATATGGTCTAAGAAGGCATGAGTATAATTCATTTTAAGTGTGGTAGTAATCGGTAAACCCACAGGATCCACTGAGTAGGAATGTGCCATAACTACCAAGGAGGCATATACATTCCTCTGAGTACCTATTTACTGACACCTGCATATGACAACTCTATACGAGTCATTCCTTAAGGGCCCAGAAACGATCATGACCCTGACCAGTGATCATGATTACCCAAAAATCCTGAAGGACATGATGAAGCACATTCACCTTGAAGGAGATGCAGTCTACAAAGGCTACCCATTCATGGAAAATGGAGTGGAACTATGGGATGTGGAAGTACATCTCCACCGTGTGAAAGGAGTTTGTCCAAAGACTATGGGGCAATACTTTTTCATTTCACGTGTACCACGAGCAACCTTCTTTGATGCTGTTCGTGAAGCTGCCATGGAAGCCATACATCAGATTGGAGAAATACTTGAAGCAAGACTCCGTCATACCCAGAAATACCTGAGTGAAGTGCATGCGGAGATGATGGAGAAGAAGCTCATGGCCACCATTATGAAGCAAAATATGGATGATTTCAAGGAGCACCTCGGAAACTTCGAGTGGAACTAAGTACGTCCAAGAGAGGCAGATGAATAAAGTTGGCAGAAATGCTTGACCATACCGAACAATGTGGATGGCAGCATTTGTAATAAATTACTTTTGGGTTGGAATTTTGAAGAAAGCAAGGATGTAATAAAGGATTGATTATGAAATGAATATGATTTATGGAAGAAGCTACGATGGATCAGCAAACGTTTTCTTAGGAGCATACGAAAACCTGAGAGTTGTGAAGATACGATAGATGTTTCGTTTAGCTTGCAGAACCAATGGATTATCCGAACTTCGTTCGTGGACAAGAGAAATTCTACAACGCTTGTGAAGATGCCCAAGTGTTAGAATGTGAGATTCGCTAAACCTTATACAGAGAAATGATTTGTGTCGGAATGGATTGATCACCATGACGACTTACTCTTCTCATTTATCTTGCTATTCGGAATGGTAAATCTGAGAGACTTACCCATAGTGAGAGACGACGTTCTTTGAAGCTTTTGTTTAAGCCTTAGAATGGTATAAGAAAAGCCCATGTACATGGCACTTGTTGTCACGCGTAGGAAATTTTACGGTGACAATGAAACCAAGACCCATCTCTCTGCAGGATAGCCATCGATATGTTATTTAGAATTGATCACGAGACTATCAGTTAAAGAAAACCCAGTGTCGGAAGAAGCTTATATCAACGGGAGAGCATCACCAAAGGATTTAATATGAAGACTGTGCGATGTCAGTTGCCAAAACCCCAGAGGATCGGCTAAACATTTTGAGGGACCAGTATCTTTCATTTTAAGTGTGGTAGCATCCACCTTGCCGGATATTTGGAATTGTTAGAAGACCCCCAAAACCAAACCTTTCTTTCTAGCCTCTTCGAATCTCGAGGACGAGATTCATTTTAAGTGTGGTAGTTTCTAACATCCCAAAATTATAAATTTTGGAATGTTAATATAATTATTAGATTGATTGTTTGTTTGTTTGCTGAGTGACTGAAACTTGTGTGAAATTTGAAATTTTTCGAAACTTTTAAATGAGAGGGAATAAAATGACTTTCCCCTGCTCCGGTGAATTAAATTCAAGCTTTTAAATGCAAAGAGAGAATATGACATGACTTCTTTAACTATAAAGAATTTGAACGGAGATATTTACATTTAATTCTTTTGCATTTCCATTCGTTTTCTTCGTGCAAAAAAATGCCGGGAAATACATTCTAGAGAGGAGGAACATGACCCTCGAACCCACGGGCATTTTGAAAGTTATTTTAACTCTCACACTTAGAGGGTCATTTGAAAATTATTTGCGAAAAGAAATAATGCTTTTAGGGATTTTTGGAAAAACAGTTTTTCTGAAGTTTTTTACTTTTGCCGTGGAAAAATGCCCATCATTTACATTTTATTTTTCTGATAATTTTAGTATATAAAAACTCTTTATTCCGAATTGATTTGATTTCCTTTTTAACGTTTTAGTTTCCTAGTTTTGAAAATAGGAAGGAAATCACTTTTATTAGGAATACCTCCTGGCCCATTAAAACCTTTCCCTATTTTGGCCCAATCTACATCATCTCCTACCTTCATCTCTCCCTCACGTACAGGAAACTTGCCATCCATGGACACAGATCCCCACCTCCGGGATTCGCGAAGCTTATTTCTTCCCGGCGCCTCCCGTCGCCTCTATAAGAAGCCCCATGTCCTCCTCGTTCCATTCCCATTGAAACCGCCGCCTCTCCTCGCCTCTAGCTCGCGCACCCCTCGCCGGAGTTGTCACCGGAGAACCTCACAGGAGCTCCCCACCTTCGGCCCCCCTGCACCCTTAGGCCACCCCTGCACCCCACCACCACCTCGCCACCTCTCCCCACCACTTCGGCCCCCTCCACCGCCGCCCCCTTGCCACCCCGTTGCCCTCCACCCCGCTGCTGCTCCTCCCCATCATCACAACCAGCAGCCAGCTGTTTTTCTCCACCTTGCCCCTTCCCCTTGCAGCTCCACCTCACCACCACCCCCTCCGTGGAGCCCCACCTTCGCCCCCCCTTCCCCACCCCCTTCGCCCCCCTTCCCCACTCCCGCCGGCCCCTCCCCACCACACCGGCACCCCACCCCACCTCGACCAGGAGGCCAGCAACTCCCAGCCGAGGTAATCGCCCTCCCCTCTCTGTTTTTTATGTAGTAGCCCTTAGATCCTAAGTACCTCTTCGGTTTATATTAGAAAGCCGGCGGTTTTATTTCACTTATGTATTAGCCAGCAGGTTTTGCTTAGCCTCGGCCGTTAGCTCAAAACGTTGCAACAAACGCCCCCTCGGCCTATAGTAGCATGCCACGTGTACCCCCATTAGTTAGCCAGACTAGCTTCAGTTTTTTCTATCTAAATTGCAAAAACAGAAAGTTTCCGTTTTGTTTTGGCCACAACTTTTGCTCCCGAAGTCCAATGATATTGATTCTTGTTCCAGTAGCTCACAAAGTTCCTGTAGTTTGTAAAAACATATAATTTGTCTATGTTTGAAATTTTCAAATACAAGTTAGAGCAGATTTAGTTTAAACCTTGTTTTTCCTATTCCAGGAGTTTATAAATAGCTTTTAATTTGATTCCTTTTGGTACTGATCACTAGTGTTTTTATGTATCAGTGGTAAACATTTCTGATTTGTTTGAGTATTTTAGCTCACTGTTTCATGTGAAACAATTTCTGTTTCACCTCTTTTAAGATTTCGGCTAATTCATTTTTTATATTTGTTTTAAAATATTTTCTTTATTATTTCAGAAAGATTATTATGTTTTGTTTCTGTTAGTTAAACAGTAGTTTTGTAAAAAGTTTTTATTATATTTTTATTTGTTATCACGAAATCAATTCTAGTCCCTTAGTAACTTGCAATTGGTTTCAGCACTGTTTCAAATCCCGTTTGGGAATACTTTCAAAAAGTTTTGTGAAAAATACTTTATTTTATCTTAGATAAACTTATATCTTAGTTCCTTGTTATTATTTTCTGTTAGACAAAAACTATTTAGTGTTTGACGTAGTAGAAGACTCCCTAGTCTTATTTGAAGTTTCTTTCGGATTCCTATTTGCTCTCTCTTTTGTTTTGATTGTTAGAATGATTGCTAGTATGAGTGCTTATATGAATGATATGTTGTTATATAGATTTCATTGGAGAGTGACGAGTAGTCTAAAGTTATTTTCTCGAGAAATTCTTCTTCGTCAACATCACCAGGCAAGTCACTTTGATCATACTATCACCTATGTTTTATGCATCGTAGTTCTACCATCCTATGCCCAATTGCATGCTGAGTAGGTACATGGAAATTTTAGTAAAGGTTGTAGTATCATGTGGTAGGCACACAACAACCCCGATACTTGGCCCCGGGACGACAAATTTCATATTGCTATGCTTGAGTAGATGGGATTTCGGTTGAGTGCATAACACGAGTGATGCAAGGTTGATTAAATAATCAAGACCGGTTAAGACAAGATTTTCAAGACCTCGGACGCAATGCAACTCTGGGTGAAGGACGGTTGATCGGCTCCCTGGAGAACCCAGTGGATGACCCGGGATGCTGGAGAGGCCATGACATCCTGCGGAAAGCTTCACCCAGGATCAAAGACACGGACAAGGCTCAAGTACCTACACAGCCACAAGTCATTATGGGCTCTGGCTTCGTTGGACAACGCGGCGACTCTGGACAGGCAGTGCTAGCAGATGTAGACGAACGGTAGGAATGGATGGGCACCGACAAGGATTCAGAGGGACCCGTTGAAAGACCATGTTTTGATCATCTGGTCTTCAAACACCCTGAAGTGCGAGGACATACACGGAGGCGATCAAATCTTGTGGGGAACGTGTGCAAAACTCTGTAGAGTACTCAAACCTAATTGATTAGCCGTGTCCATAGTTATGGACAACTTGAGCCAAAGGAACTGAAGTTATTTGGATTTCTCAACACCATTAAATGTATTGATGTGGGAATTATTGACAACTCGGGTACGAGAATTGGTTGGCGGAACCATCTCGTTAACAACCAACAATGTAGTAACATTTTGCTTTTAGCCCTCTCTTGATGTAGGAGAAAACTTGCTTTTCGCTAAAAACTTATAGCCCCACCTGCCATATATGCATATAGTATAGATGTTTACTTTTCACCCCTCTCTTATGTGACTTGCCGGCATATTCAATATGCTGACCTACACGGCTGCAACGTCTTATGTTGCAGATATTTTTCTTCGACGAGTAAGAGTACAATTCAGGGTTACGGTCTACACTCAACTTGCCGTTGGTGTTTATTGGGCCTCCACTCCCTTGACTGCTTCCGCTGAGATATTTAAGGTATATATCAGTTTTACGCTATTTACATGTGATTGCACTTTGATATATACATTGATGTACTATGTGTGCCAGCATACTGATCCAGGGATGGCACAAATAGGCTTGACTCATTTTGAGTCGGGTCGCTACATTCTCGTTGTTGTCGTC
>NC_058521.1:279924171-279931671 GCF_904849725.1 Hordeum vulgare subsp. vulgare | reverse complement strand
TGGGCGTAAAGGGCACGTAGGCGGTGAAGTATCGGAAGGAAGGGTTGTGGTTAGCCCGCTGTGCCACCGAGCTTTCAGAGCATATGGCTTTAACTTTAAGAAAACCATATCGCCGACATGGAAGGAGCGATCAGAAAGCCTTTGTCAGCTTGCGTTTTCATCTGTTGGTTAGCTCTGTTGAGGTACAATTTCAGGTTATCAGTCATGGCACGGCGCACCTGCAGCCAACTCTGAACGTCAGAAATAGGCGGCTCCTCTATATCCATAACTTCAATGACCCACAACCTTTGTTCATATCCATAAAGCATTTTGAGAATGGAAAAAATCCAACAAACGAAGGATAGGTAGTGCTCAATGCTCTGCCAAAGAAAGTCATTTAGACCATTTCTGCGGGCAAGAATGCACAAAACAACGCAAGTAAATATCAAGCAAGGCATTGATTCTCTCCTTCGGTTTGACCTTCTGTTTGAGGGTAACGTAGTAAAAATCCTTTATTTCAGGGGATTTCCCTTTTCTTTCCAAATGAATTTATGCTTAGTCTAAAATTGGTAAATACCAATTAATAATATATATATATATATTATTATTATTAGAAATATGTACCAGTTTCCTGAAACTAACAAATAGAGTTATAGCTTTGATTGACTTACTAGCTTACGGGAACGCTTTGAATCTCAACTTACTTTGAACGAGTGCTTCCCATATAGATTTCTGGAAAGAGGAGTGACCGGGGCAGAACTTGAAGCACGGGAGAAGGAAAAAGAATTATACAAGGGGTGCGTAGTTGGTATATGTACGGTATAGACCTTTCTTTGTGAATAGCTAGTTCAGTTACAAGGGTGTATACAAAGGTCTGCTTATAGGTTGAAAAAGCATGGAGAGATAGCCTAGATAGCCAAGAAGATATACGTATTTCATAGAGCTAGCTAATAAAGCTTTTGTTAACTTCAAATAGGCTATTGAATGCAACGGCATATAAAGAAGAAGAAAATGCCAGAGCTAAGAGCTAATATATTCCCAGTCTATGCATGGATAAAGGAATGATAAGAGCTGTGAGCAGTTTATTAAACTACACTACGGCTAATATATATAAGGACAAATCAACTAGAAAAAACCGTTGCCAAAGAAACCATTTGTTTAAGCTTATTCGTTTGCGCTAGGCTAAAAAACTTGATAGAAGAACTAGAGGCCGCCAAGGTCTTCAACCATTAGACAAGCAGGTAGGATCCTTTGCTTACTACTTGAAGTAGAAACCTAGAAGAGGAATTCTTTCTATTCCAAAATCCATCTTCTTTCCGGTCTGCTTCATTCATTCCCTTACTAATAAATCCAATTCATCGCTAATGGCGAAACCAGCCTCTATGTACACCGCACAACTAACCGTTGCTTGGTAGGTTCGATCAACTCTTCTCACCTTTCCGTCGACATCTACTAAGGCTTCAGCTTAAGTGGGTTCAGCCACCCCAAATCTGACTCGATCCAGGTTTACATATCATAAAGGGCTTCGACAAGCGGTTTGATTCGTTCTTTGAGCAAAAAGATAAGGTCGGAATACCGGAGTTCTTTCTTTGCTTCCAAGAACATAGATTCCTTCTTCAACCCAGGTCATGACCGAGGGTGGGTATCTCACTCGCATATCTAGAGCCCAGCATCTCTCCTGAACGACACCTTCTCCAGACTCTACTAGTGGTATTTCCCGAGGCGAGGGTAAATATGTGCATTCATATCGGTCAAGAAACGACAATGACTCTTCTTCTTTCTGGGAAGGTATGGGCACCTCACAATTCTTATACGACATTAGTGGAAGCGAACATTCGTAGCATTCATTGTCACCGATCATTGACAAAAGAAGAAAAAGAAGCCGTACGACAACTTAAGGAATCTTTAGATTTGGCGGCTATAGACTCAAGGGGCACAGACAGGTTGCCGGTACTCTTTTTAGCTAACTAAAGTCCAACCTCCTTTGCCGAAAGAGGATGAAACGGATCAGCCGATTCAACTTAGCATTACCCGACTCGTAACTTCAAGCACAACCATCCATCTCAATCCAAAATCTCTGATCGTCTGCGATCCAAACCCAAACTCTCCTCCGGTTTTGGATATATAGACAGTGCCTGCTCTCAAACCAACCAAGACAGCAGCAAGTTCCAATCGAGAACAAGACGACAGATCAATATGACCAATTTCTATAATATCTCGGGTGAATACATGAAAAAGTGTTGTTTAGCTCAGTGAAATGGAATAAGGAAGAGAAAGTGTAGTGTGATAAGGGAAGATGCAAGTCAATTTTTAGGTTTTCAAGCAAGGCTGAGATAGATATACAAACCAGAAGAATTCACATCAGAACCCTTTCCTGCTTCCCCTTTTTACCCATGGGACTCGACTCGCATTTTTATCTCCTACGCTTGCTTTTACAGTCCCCCTACGAGCAGCCCAGAATCAATGAAGGAGTTCATTCAGCACCGAGCTGAGCGAGCGTAGATTCAATATGTTGATTGTACCGAACGAAGGATTTGCCTTATCACGAAAGCCACATTCGTTTCGTTTGAGGAAGTCACACGTCCTGTTCCCTATAAATAAGGAGATCCATTCTTTTTTTTCAGAATTCCCCTCTTCTTCCTCCTCAAGCCCCTATCACAAGACCAAGCGGATCTCATCCTGCAGAAGACTCAGAGCGGATCTATCTAATGGCATGGCTGGCTGGCGGATGTGATCTATTCTCGTGTAACATCGCTTTCTTTCTTCTCCCTCCATTTTCTTCACTACTACCGCTTCTACACATAAATCAAAGAAGCATTGTGGAATAGTGGCATTTCGTTAATGGCTAAAATGTTCTTAGTGAAAGGGTTGCCGCAAAACCGGCAAACTCAGAGCGGTCTCTAGAAGTGAATAGGAGCATAGCGGCATCATCCAAGCCAAACACATCTCCTCAGTCAAGGGTCTTCTCGCGCAAAGAAGATAAAAAACATAACAATTGATTTCGCTTAATGCATGTCACCCGCCCGCTCTCAATACAGCAAGTGACTCTCTCTCACAAGACGGAGAAAGATTACCGATCCATACAATCCAATTTGATCAGAAGTGAGTTCATTGTTGTTGTATAGCGAAACCTTTCCTTGACAAAACCATTCTCAGCTAATAGAAGCCGAGCTATCTATCCAGATCAGGGTTGAACGAAGCGAATGGAAAAGCCAAAGAAAACATAAATCCATTGTGATTAGAAACGAGTGACTCTACAGCCAAGGCTCGATGGCGATGTAAGAAAGAAAGAATGGGGAGTTAGGGCTTCGGTTTCCTTTGTAGCCAGTTTCAATTCCAAATCATTTGCCGACATGCGGACTCAATTCTCTTTTATGGGATGACTTTTATTATCCAAGTTGTCTATTTACGTGGGTGAATCAAGTACAACAAGTCACGTCAGAGCTTGTGGTAGAAGATTGGGCTCTGCTACGCAGATCCACTCAACTAGGAAAGAAGTACGCATTGCTGATTAACTGTTTGAACGATCCTAGTTACTAGTAGCTAATCAAGTAAGAGTAGGGTGGCTGAGAAGCTTCTTGCCGGTGCCCCCAAAAGCAAAGCACAGACTCTACTCACCCACGCGTTTTCCACCTATGAAGGGAGAAATCATCGAAATATCCTCATCCCCTGAAAGGGAACCCGAAAACAGGACGAGAGTGGATAGGGTGACTAAGGAGGCCGTAAAAATTAGTAGTGCATTTTTGAAAGATAAGATTGCAAAAAGGCGAGAGCAGCATAATTGTTAGTTAGGGGTAAGAGGGGACGAGCCCGTATAGAAAGTAAATCCTTCTTTTTCCGATATGCCTCTCCGCAAGCAAGGAGTGCCACGCACGAGCGGAGCGAAAACTAAGCAAGGGGAATTCCATCATTCCATGGAAAGCATGCGAAATCCTTTGATTGTTTATAGAATCAAAATAACTATATAGTCTTTCTTGTTCCACTTGCAAGGCAAGGAAAATAAAATGTCAGTTTCGTTATTACAACCTTATTTTTTTTATGTCAAATACAAAAAGCTACGCGCAAATTTTCGTTGGATCTCGGTTGTTCTTAACAGCGATGGCTATTCATTTAAGTCTTTGGGTAGCACCACCAGATCTTCAACAAGGTGGAAATTCTCGTATTTCATATGTACATGTTCCTGCGGCTCGGATGAGTATAGTTATTTATATCGCGACAGCTATAAACAGTTCCTTGTTCCCATTAACAAAACATCACCTTTTTCTTTGCTCTTCCGGAACCGGTACAGAAATTGGTGCTTTTTCTACTTTGTTTACGTTAGTGACTGGGGGGTTTCGGGGAAGGCCTATGTGGGGTACCTTTCGGGTGTGGGATGCTCGTTTAACTTCTGTATTCATCTTGTTCCTTATTTACCTGGGTGCAATGCGTTTTCAAAAGCTTCCTGTCGAACCGGCTCCTATTTCAATCCATGCTGGACCGATCGATATACCAATAATAAAGTCTCCAGTCAACTGGTGGAATACATCGCATCAACCTGGGAGCATTAGCCGATCTGGTACATCAATACATGTTCCTATGCCCATTCCAATCTTGTCTAACTTTGCTAACTTCCCCTTCTCTACCTGTATCTTGTTCGTTCTGGAAACACGTCTTCCTATTCCATCTTTTCCTGAATCACCCTTAACGAAAGAAATGGAAGCTCAAGAAGGAATACCACTAAAAACCTAGTTCGCTCTCAAATAAAAACATAGTTCACTCGCTAAAGCATCCATGGCTGAATGGTGAAAGCGCCCACCAACCTAGAAAGGCCAAATGGGTCAAAAAGTAGGTTCGATTCCTGCCGGATGCACTGCCTCTTAAAGACAGAAACAGAGGAGGGAAAGAAGGTAGTATAGGGAACTTGCTTTTGGATTCTTATCAAAAGTGAATCCCTCTAACACTTCTATTAGTGTTTTATGAGAAAATCTTTTATAGACACAACAAGTGTGAAAATCCTTAGTCACTAGGCAAGAAAGCTCTATGGGAACAAAAAGGATACAATTAGTTCAGAATCGAAAAAATGTACAATTTCAAAGGAAAGAAGGAATGGCAAGTTTCCCTGCATTTAACATCAATCAATCTAGAAATAGGTAAAGGAAGGCGTATCACAGGGGTATTTTTCTTTTTTCTATTCACTTCCGTGGGGTTCTAAATTGAAAACATGAACACAAACGAAATGGTATTGAAATTACATAAAAAAAGAAAAGGGAGGAGTAGCTCTTGGTTTAAAGAAAAGGGAGGAGATGGATCGAATTCAGTCTTTTTCCTTTCTTTGATGATCTTCAACACATCTATTTGAATTCCCTGCGAGTGAAGGATTCTCGTATGGAGAAAAACCTCTTGAGCGCTATCTGATCTTATTTTTTTATTTCAAATATGGGACCTGCCTTTTTAATGGGACATCCCGGCAACAGGCCTACTCATTCATGTGGCCAAGTACTCGACCAATCCTCGGAGCGAAGGGATGAGCGAATTATCGAGGTCTGGTTCATTGAGGTCAGCATCACATGAAACCTTTAGCACTTTCGTTCGATATTGGATGGAGTATGGCTGGAAGGTCAGTCTAGCTAGTCTTGCCAACCGGCCCTTCCTCGTCTTCTCCTTGGTACCTACCGCTATTGAACTTCGGTACCTATATTCCTGAAACAAGACAAACCTTCATGAAGACCTTATATTTTGGAATAAGATCGGACATTTCCACATTGAGGTGAAATTACATAAGAGGAAAATAATCCTGGACTACGAAAGCTGCCCTTGTGTGGTAGAACCAGGTCTTCCACCGGGCGGTCAGCCAAGTACTGAAGCCCCTATCTTGATATAGAATAGAAGTGAGTTAACACTAAAAATAGAAGAAGCCCTATGATTTTTTAGCCCTGCTATCAATCACTTCGGTAAAGGGATCGAAAGATTATGGTCTGAAATAGAGATTTGAGAGTCCCTTGTGTGAGTACGTGCTGAAGAGCAAGGAGTGAAAGTGAGTTCATCTTTCTTTCTGCTAGTTGTTTCCTACTAATAGTGATTAGTGAGTGCCCCATACATAGCCAATGTCCGCCCATGTTCACATCCAGTCTTGTCTGTACACTAGTGAAGCTTCCAGCTCTATGCTATGTATGGTAGTCGTTTGACTCGGGAATCCCTGATAAAAGCTTTTAGTCCGTGCCTGGCAGTTTCAGCCGTGGTCCAGTCCAGCAGCCTCTTTTCGATCCAAGAGTCGCATGAGAAGAAAGCTTCCGATTAGCTTCAGTTAGTGTTAGTTAAATAGAACGGGAACCTCGTAACTATGCCAAGCCCGATCTTGGTTCCAATGCTGCAGAGAAAGGTTATGGGTAAAAAGAAGGTCTTTATCCTGGCGCTGCGGAGACCGGTGTTGCTGATCGAACTCATTTTCTTTCGAGGAGATCGAAAATCTCTGAATTTCTGCGAAACGAATTTACATATTTACTGTGAGGGGCTTTGAAAAGCAAAAGGATGAACACTGATTTAGATCCTCTGAAAGCGCAGGAAGTATGCCTTTTGAGCTTTTTCTCCACCCACCTCTGAGCATCCTGTTGGAATGGTCCTAGAAAGACTACGTACGAGAAATCATTCTGACAGCCAACTTTCCTTCTTCTGAGCAAATAAATGTAGTATTTAGTCCAACCAATCATTGGTGAATCTATGTTTTTCGTGAAAAGTGGAGTATTTGTGCCCAAGATCTTTCTATTCCCTTTAGTAGGTGCACACATCTCGTATGGTAAATATACCTTTGTGCCCTATAAGGTAAGATTGATTGACGGAGTCAAGAGATGGAGATCTTGGTTTAGCAGCGGCTGCGTGTCCTTTTCTTTCGTGAAAGGTATGATCTAGAGTGTGATTCTGATCCCGTGATTGGGTGCTTGGTGTAGAATGAGTGGAGCATACTAGGAATGCCGAATGCTCGCTCAGTGAGGGAGCTCTGTTGGAGAAGTGTGGGACCAGAAAGAGGGAATACCCATGTCAGGCCATGTAAGGCCAATAGTTGAGGTACCTGGATCCAGACGAAACTCCAAACATGTAAGAATCTACCTTGAAGCAAGGTTTCTACTGGTTAATGCGTTCCACCCTATTGATGACAACTAATGTTACTAAAAGCTTAGATGAAGAAAGAGCTTCTGAGCAAAGGCTTGTTGGCTTTGGTTGTTGGCGTGGATTATCTTGTTAAGTCTGCAGAGATGGTGAGCGTGAAGAAAGGACACTACCATCAAAGAAAGACAGCTCTCAAATGGATTTGCTGGTCTATGATGACCAAGTAGAAACATCCGTTCCACATAGGTGATTTTTATAGAAGCATAGGCGCAAGCTCTTCTCAAAAGAATTTTGTTTATAGGATTCAGTCGTCTGTTTGTTTTGTTTTGAATTGACATAGAGAAATCTTTCTCGCGTTCCCTTAATTCAGGAATAGGTGGCGAAGGCTACTTGTTCCTTGTATATATATATAAAGGAAAGGGGTTATTTTTCCTTTAC
>NC_058521.1:279916671-279919171 GCF_904849725.1 Hordeum vulgare subsp. vulgare | reverse complement strand
TCGTTGTTGTTGTCATCATCGTCGTCGTTGTCACTGTTGTCGTTGTTGTCTCTGTTGTTGTTGTCGTTGTTGTCGTTGTTGTCGTTGTTTTCGTCGTCCTTGTTGTTGTTGTTGTTGTTGTTGTTGTTTTTGTTGTCATTGTGGTCGACTTCTTCTTCGTCGTTGTTGTTGTTATTGTTGTTGTTGTTGTTGTTTTTGTTGTTGTTGTTGTTGTTGTTATCATTCTCGTCGTTGTACTCGTCATTGTCCTTGTTGTTGTCGTTCTCGTCGTCGTCGATGTTGTTGTTGTTGTTATTGGTGTTGTCGTTGTTGTTGTTGCCATTGCTATCGTTGTTGCTGTTGTTGTCCCCATTGTCGTCGTTTTTGTTATCATTCTCGTCGTTGTATTCGTCATTGTCATTGTTGTTGTCGTTCTCATCGTCGTCGATATTGGTGTTGTTGTTCTTCATGTCGTTGTTGTTCTTGTTGTTGTTGTTGTTGTTGTTGTTGTGGTTGTTGTCGTTGTTGTTGTTGTTGATAATGATGATGTTGTTGTTGTTGTGGTTGTCATTGTTGTGGTTGTTGTATCTGTTGTTGTTGTCGTTGTTATTGTTGTTGTTGTCGTTGTTGTTGTTGTTGTTGTAGTTCTTGTTCTTGTCGTCTTCATCATTGTCATCCTCATTGCCTTTGTCATCATCGTTGTCATTGTTGTCATCGTCGTTTTCGTCGTCATTGTTGTTGTCGTTGTTGTTGTTGTTGTTGTTGTTGATCATGTTGTTGTTGTTCTTATCGTCTTCATCGTTGTTATTGTCGTCGTCGTTGTCATTGTTGTTGTAGTGGTAGTAGTTCATCTTCTTCTTCTTCTTCTTCTTCCTTTTCATGTTGTTGTCGTCGTCATCGTCTTTGTTGTTGTTGATGATGTGGTTGTTGTTGTTGTTGTTGTTGTTGTTTTGTTGTCATTGCTGTCGTTTTGTTCGTTTTATTCTTTCTTGTTGTTCTGGTTGTTGTTGTCGTTGTTATCTTTCTTCTCATCATTGTCGTTGTTGGCGTCGTTGTCGTTGTGGTTGTTGTCGTTGTTGTTGTTGTTGTTGTTGTTGTTGTTGTCGTTGTTGTTGTCATTGCTATCGTTGTTGACGTTGTTGTTGTCATTGCTATCGTTGTTGACGTCTTTGTTTTCATTGCTATCGTTGTTGTTGTTGTTGTTGTTGTCGTAGTTGTCGTTGTTCTCGTTGTTGTCGTCGTTTTGTTATTGTCGTTGTTGTTGTCGTCGTCGTCGTCATTGTCGTTGTTGTCTCTGTTGTTGTTGTGGTTGTTGCTGTCGTTGTTATCATTGTTCTCATCGTTCTCATTGTTGTCGTCATCCTTGTTGTTGATGTTGTTGTTGTCATTGCTAGATTTGTTGCCGTTGTTGTCGTCGTCGTCGTTGTTGTTATCATAGTTGTCGTCATTGTTGTTGTTGTTATTGTTGTTGTTTTGTTGTTTTTGGCTTTATTGTTGTTGTTGTTCTTTTTGTTCTTGTTGTTTTTGTTGTTGTTGTTGTGGTTGTTATTGTTGTTGTTGTTGTCGTTGTCGTTGCTATTGATGTTCTCGCTGTTGTCGTCGTTGTTGTTGTTGTTGTTGTCAATGTTGTCGTCATTCTCATGATTGTCATTGTTGTCGTTGTTGTCCTCGTCATCGTAGTCACGTTGTTGTTGTTGTTGTTGTTGTTGTTGTTGTTGTTGTTGCTGTGGGGGGAAAGTATGCGAAAAAGTCTATCGGAGCGGTAGTAAAAAATTACTACCGCTCAGAGGGCGGTAGTAAAAAATTACTACCACTCTTAGAGCGGTATTACCGCTGGCCATTTTGCATAAACATCAAAGATGGGTATGGAGCTCCATTGTAGCTAGGGAAAAGGTGGTGCACTAAATATCTACGTGATGATTCCACCCAAACCTTTATGATGCGTACCCCCTCTTAATAGTACGGCTTTCCTATGACTCAATTCCACCAAAGAGAAACGTAGAAAGCAACCATCTTTGAGAGATTCCGAGGGCCATCGAATCGTCTTGTGCCTTGATATGAATTAGCTGAAATGCTCAATGCACACGATTAGTCCGCATATGCATTGTGATCAATAACTCAAACCACTTAGGAGAAATATGCCCTAACAGGTGTTGATGTTGTTGACATTGTTGTCGTCGTCGTCGTTGTTGTTGTTGTCCTTGTTCTCGTTGTTCTCGTCGTTGTCGTTGTTGTTGTCATCATCGTCGTCGTTGTCAGTGTTGTCGTTGTTGTCTCTGTTGTTGTTATCGTTGTTATCATTCTTCTCATCGTTGTCGTTGTTGTCGTTGTTGTCGTTGTTTTCGTCGTCCTTGTTGTTGTTGTTGTTGTTGTTGTTGTTTTTGTTGTCGTTGTCGTCTACTTCTTCTTCGTCTTTGTTGTTGTTATTGTTGTTGTTGTTGTTGTTTTTGTTGTTGTTGTTATCATTCTCGTCGTTGTACTCGTCATTGTCGTTTTGGTTGTCGTTCTCGTCGTCGTCGAT
>NC_058521.1:279901671-279909171 GCF_904849725.1 Hordeum vulgare subsp. vulgare | reverse complement strand
GTCGTCTGTTGTTGTTGTTGTTATTGTCATCGTCGTCGTCGTTGTCATTGTTGTTGTGGTAGTATTAGTAGTTGTTGTTGTAGTTCTTCTTCTTGTTCTTCTTGTTCTCGTTGTTGTTGTCGTCGTTTTTGTTGTTGTTGTTGCTGTTATAGTTGTTGTTGTTGTTGTTGCTGTTGTTGTTGTTGTTATTCCGTTGTCATTGTTGTCGCCGTTCTCGTTGTTGTCTTGGTTGTTGTTGTTGTTGTCGTTGTTGTCGCTGTGGTTGTTGTTGTCATTGTTATCATCGTTGTAGTTGTCAGCATTGTTGTCGTTGTTCTAGTCGTTGTTGTTGGCGTTGTTGTTGTCGTCGTCATCATCATCGTTATTGTTGTTGTTGTAGTAGTCGTTGTCGTCATCGTGTTCGTTGTTGTTGTTGTTGTTGTTGTTGTTGTTGTTTATGTTGTTGTTGTTGTAGCTGCCGTAACAATCACTATTGTCGTCGTCGTCGTTGTTGTTGTTGTTGTTGTTTTTGTTGTTGTTGTTGTTGCTGCCATAACTATGGCTATTGTCGTCATCGTCGTCGTCGTCGTCATTGTTGTTGTTGTTGTTGTTGTTGTTGTTGTTGTTGTTGTTGTTGTTATCATTGTCGTCGTTGTTCTAGCCACTGTTGTTGTTGTCGCTGTTCTCCTCACCTTCGTTGTAGTTTTTGTTTTTGTTATTGTTATCGTTGTTGTTGTTGTTGTTGTTGTTGTTGTTGTTGTTGTTGTTGTTGTTGATGATGATGATGATGATGATGATGATGATGATATTGTCGTCGTTGTCGTCGTTGTTGTTGTTGTTGTTGTTGTTGTCGTTGTCGTTGTCGTTGTTGTTGTTGTTCTTGTTGCTATCGCTGTTGTCGTTGTTTTCGATGTTGTCGTTGTTGTTGTTATCATTGTCGTCGTTGTACTCGTCATTGTTGTTGTTGTCGCCGATCTCGTCGTCGTCATCGTCGTCGTTGTTGTTGTTGTTATTGTTGTCGTTGTTGTTGTTGTTGTTGTTGTTGTTGTTGTTGTTGTTGTCGTTGTTGTTGTTGTTGTTGTTGTTGTTGTTGTTGTTTTTCTTCTTGTTGTTGTTGTGGTTGTTGTTGTAGTGGTTGTTGTTGTGGTTATTGTTGTTGTTATTGTTGTTGTTGTGGTTGTTGTTGTTGTTGTTGTTTTTGTTGTTTTTGTTGTTTTTGTTGTTGTTTTTGTTGTTGTTCTTCTTCTTCTTCTTCTTCTTCTTCTTCTTCTTCTTCTTCTTGTTCTCGTTGTTCTCGTCATCGTCTTTGTTGTTGTTATTGTTGTTGTGGTTGTTCTTGTTGTTGTTATTGTTGTTGTTGTTGTTGTTGTTGCTTTGTTGTCATTGTTGATGTTGTTGTTTTGTTGTTGTTATGGTTCTTGTTGTCGTTGTTATCTTTCTTCTCATCATTGTCGTTGTTGTCGTCGTTGTCATTGTTGTTGTTGTTGTTGTTGCTGTTGTTGTTGTTGTCATTGCTATCGTTGTTGACGTAGTTGTCGATGTTGTCATCGTCGTTCTTGTTGTTGTCGTAGTTGTCGGTGTTGTCGTTGTTTTGTTGTTGTCGTTGTTGTTGTCGTCGTCGTCCTCATTGTCGTTGTTTCTGTTGTTGTTGTGGTTGTTGTTGTCATTGTTATCGTTGTCCTCATCATTGTCGTTGTTGTCGTCATCCTTGTGGTTATTGTTGTTGTTGTCATTGCTATCTTTGTTGACATTGTTGTCATTGTTGTCGTAGTAGTTGTTGTTGTTATCGTAGTTGTCGTCGTCGTTGTTGTTTTTGTTGTTTTTGTTTTTATTGTTGTTGTTGTTGTTGTTGTTGTTGTTGTTGTTGTTGTTGTTGTTGTTGTGGTTGTTGTTGTTGTTGTGGTTGTTATTGTTGTTGTGGTTCTTATTGTTGTTGTGGTTGTTGTTGTTGTTGTTGTTGTTGTTGTTGTTGTTGTCGTTTTCGTTGCTATTGATGTTCTCGTTGTTGTTGTTGTCGTTGTTATTGTCAATGTTGCCGTCGTTCTCATCATTGTCATTATTGTCGTTGTTGTCCTCGTGATCGTAGTCGTCGTCGTCGTCGTTGTTGTTGTTGTTGTTGTTGTTACTGTTGTTGTTGTTGTTATCGTCGTCGTCGTCATCATCGTCGTCATTGTTTTTGTTATTGTTGTTGTCGTTGAGACCGTTGTATTCTTTGTTGTTGTTGTTGTTGTCGTCATTGTTGTTGTTGTGGTTGTTGTCGTTGTCCTGGTCATAGTAGTCTTCCCACCTCCCGACGTGTTACTACCACGCGTGAAGCATGCACAATAAAGGTTGCGCAAGTGGCGTTCGTGGCCATAATGGCCGCAGTCGTGGCAGGACCTGATAGAACCACTATAGAGGGGAGGGTCCCGATCTTTCGATGAGAAGGTGACTATCGATTTGGTGGAGACGACTTTGACTATCCGACTACAAACGTGCACGACGTTTGCGACTTAGCAATCGCTAAACCAATCTCCAAGAGGTTATTGACCACGCCGGAGCACAATCAACCTTACCACGAAGGTCTCTTCCGGCAAGCAATCGAAGAAGAAGCAAGAATATGATATGGCAATCTGAATATTCCTAATATAGATGAAATATTGATAAGGGTGGGGATCCGAAAATGGTCTTAGTCTGGTCGTTGGACACAAACGAAGTACACGAAGTTGCAATGGCTAACTTTTAACTAAACAAATCCCAAGAAAAAAGCTACTAGGTTGATCTACTTATATAGGAGCAAGCCGTGGAGGCCAAGGAGGTTGGAGTACATCCCAAAGCAGCCTAAAACTAACCCTAGGTTGTACAAGGCCTATGGGCCCAAGTGGAGGTGGTGCAACACCTTTGGACTTGTTGTTTGACTCGGATTCTGGTGCAACGTCATATTGTTTGGTCGATATCTCCACGCTCCGGACGAATTTGAAGGTGATTCCAATTGGGCCTGAAGGCACATGAAATCATTGCAGCCCAAAAAGAATCACGCAATTCGGAGTCCGGATGGAAATGTTGAAGGCGTTTTGGTACAGGTATGTTTCTGCAGTCCGAATCTGAGTCCAGAACGTGAAAGACTTGGACTCTATCTTCTCTTGGGCTAAAAGTGACGTGAGAGAACTTCTTGAACAACAACTAATTATTTCCATTGACATGAGATGCCCTATTGAATAGCATCCAACCATTTCCTCTTCCCTTGTCATCATAAGTGATTCATACAAGTGTTCGAGCATTCTGCATTTAGGCATAAAATAAAAACACGTGAAGTATTTTTGTTTCGGATAACATAAAGAAATTATTGCATGACTTTTATCATAACTCACCTCAAACAAATACGCATATGCCATGATTGTGATAATATCGAAGGTAGTCATGTCCTCATCAGGACCCGCCCCCGCATGCATTGGTGCAGCGGGGCGATTCCCTGTTCACCCGTGATAATGGGTGACTAGGCGGAAGGGGTGGCGGTTTCTCGAATGAGGGGTGTTAGCCCCCCGCGCCCGACCCTATAAATTTGGGAGTTTGCGAGGGGGTTTTTCTCATCCATCAGCTCCTGGAACATCACCAGCCCTAGATTTGGATCTGTAGAATGTTTTCTAACTCCAGGTGGCACTCGCCCCTAACCATGGCTAGGGGACGAGGGAGGCCACCATTGGCTACCAGGGCGGCAAGGGGATCCCACTCGGATCATGCCACAACTTTAGGGGGTGCAGCTGCGGAAGGCGGCACGAGCGCCCGTGGTGGAGGAGGAGCGTGGAGCCGCGGTCGCCGTAGAGCCCGTGGCCGAGGTAGGTGGAGCACTCCTCCAACACCTCGGTCTTCTCCCGTGCTCGTTCCCGAGGAACTCATGTTGAAAGGACTCCGTTGGAGTTTCTTGTCAGACTAGAAGGTCGCATTCGGACCCGGCTTCAACTCCCCATCGCCTTCGCCAAGGTGATGAGCGAAGATGTTATGGCTTCAGGTGCACGGCTGCGGCAATGGCACGGTCCCGGTGACCGTGGAGCAGCCGGGACCTCGGCTCCTGTTCCTCAGACGTGGGTGGAAGAGCTTCGCCCGTGCCCGTAACCTCTGGGATGGGCACGTTCTTCACTTCAAGATGATGGTGGACAACCCGCTCTCCGTCAAGATTACTCGAGCTCGGGTGCGCGCCTCGGCTGCTACAAAGAGAGCTCGAGCGGGACTGACGGCTCTTCCTCGCGCGACACCGACGAGGACGGGTCGGATGTTAGCGACGACAAGCACGGGTAAGGCCCTTGGTAAGCCAAGCCTGGGTACGAGGATCTAACTTTGGACTGCCGTCGGTCGAACCATCACCGTCAAACTGCGGTCCTCCTCCTCCCGAGCCCGGGCTAATGAGCCAGAAGAACCGACTCTGTCGCATACCGCGGGATCGCCTGGTCTTCGTTCCCGACGTCCCTGCAGGCCCCGTTCTCGGCTGCGCAATGCTGGTCCACGATGGGCCAGCACTGGTCGCGCTGGGGGCCTTAGCACTTTTTGTTTTCTTGAACTTTTGTCCGGCGAACGCGTCCCTCGCCAAAAGAGAGTGTAATAGGTTGGTGTAGTAAAAATCATTCATGTAATATGTCTCAGTTGTTTCAGATAAAGGAATGAAATGTTGTTTCCTTCGCATCTGATTCTTCCCCTTGTATGATACGCCTTTTGCGTTTTCCGGAAGCTTGCCAGCATGACTGGTCCTGCCACTAGTGCTTTGAGGAACGGATCCTTAGCAGTTCGCTTGAGGGGTCGTTACCGGCAAGGCTCCTTGCCACACTCAGTGCAACCATTAGATCGTTGAGCGCGGCTGGAGGCGAACTAAGGTGTTATGTAGCCACATAGACTGTTGAACCGTTTCAAAACAGTGAGAAGGCGCTCTGTGGCTGTTTAGGTCGTTGAACTAGTTCGAAACAGAACTAAGCCGCACTGATGCTGACAAGGTTCCATCTACGCATAGGTTTCTCAAACAAGGTTTCGGATCTCTCAGTAAGGGAACAACATATCTACTCTGAAATCTCAATCTCAAATATTTGTCACTTAATTATCATGCCGCGGCGCTTGGGTCTTTTGCCAGGTCTTCAGATCCCCGGCATGCAGGAGACTATACTCTTCCGGCCACTTCCCCTCCGACAAGGTATTTGTCGATAGTTCTCGATTGTCGTATAGAAGGAGGGGTTGTCGGAGCATAACTCCTTTTCCTGTTTCGCCAGGCCGTACTGACGGAGCCCCGGAGAGCGCCTTTGGCGAAGACGTGGCGCTTCCGGGGGGAAAAGCGTTCGGCTGGAGTGCATGCCTGGGTTCCGAGGCCCGTAGGCGCATTCTCGATGGTTATGCACCTCTCCGTTGAGGTGCGTCGGCCGGAGTATGCGCCGGAGGCCTCGCCGGAGCCCCCAAGAACACCCTCAACAACAGCGCACTGTCCGGAGCGGTGCGTCAGCCTGGCGCCTTCGAGCTCGAGGTCTCCGTCACCCCTAGCCCACGTTCGCGCAGGCGCCACGAGGTCGTTGGCGAAGTAGAGTGACCACCGTTGCGCCCTGCTTCGAGGGACCGAAGTGGTGCGCTCAATCTACCAAGATCTAACGCGGAACTTCCTTGAATTCGCGAAGAAACTCTCAACCATCGCCGTCCCCCATACCCGGCACACCAAAGATGTCCGAAAAAATGAACACATATGGGAAACTCGAGGAGTCCCTTGATCGTTTGGCGGGGGAGAGAGAGGTATGGCGTGGAGAGCGGAACTAGCAGTAAACACCGGCAAAGTTCTTTTACCCAGGTTCGGGCCACGTGGTGCGTAAAACCCTACTCCTATTTAGATTGTATTGTGAGCTTACCGTAGGGTGATTTTGCTACAGTAACTTAGTAGATGATTAGGGAGTCTTTGATCCCCAAAAGGTCCAACCCTTAAGAATGAGCTTTGGGCCTCCTTTATAGGCAACGGAGTCACCAACAGTGTGCTCACAGGAGGTAAAGTGAAAAGTGTTCACCTCTCTACTTCTTCTGTGGTGTTAGGGGCAATAAATGCCTTGTCTCACCCATGACCTACCGAAAGGTGGTTGTGACAGGTACCCAGGTGAATCGACACTTGGGCCTTGCGCTGCCACACGAAGGGTGTGCTGGAGCGGTCGGATTGCGATAGAATCTTGTGGGGACACCTGGCGAGCGAAGAGAGACTTGGTGGCCTGGAGTCTCCGTCGGGTGACTTGGTCACCTTTCCCGCAAGCAAGGCTTGCCTAGGCCTTGAACACTTTCCCGGCAAGGAGGGCTTGCTGGGGGACTCGCCAGTCTGTGCGAGTCATCACGGCAAGGGAAGCTTTTCGAGGTCTTTCTAATATCCGGGTAGTCTTCCCGGCGAAGCGTGCCTGCCGGGGCCTTGGGAATCTTCACGACAAGGAGGGCTTGCCTGGGCCTTGCGTCTGGAGCTTTCGTATCCGACGCCCCACTTGGTGAGGGAAGGGCGTGGTCTTGGACTGTGTTGGGTGATTTTCCGGCTACTCTACTTGGTACGCTACTGTCGGGGGCGTTGCAAATGCCCATGTACAAGTTCTCGTTCTCGTTGTTGTTGTTATTGTTGTTGTTGTAGTTGTTGTTGTTCCGGTTGTTGTTGTTGTTGTTGTTGTTATGGTTGTTGTTGTTGTTCTTATTGTCGTAGTAACCACGGTAGTAATAAATTACTAGTGCCTACTACTGTGGGGGGGGGGGGCAGTATGCGAAAAAGTCCATCGGAGCGGTAGTAAAAATTACTATCGCTTAAGAGGGCGGTAGTAAAAAATTACTACCGCTCTTACAGCGGTACTACCGTTGTCCCTTTTGCATAAACATCAAAGATGGGTATGGAGCTCCATTGTAGGTAGGGAAAAGGTGGTGCACTAAGTGTGTACGTGATGATTCCACTCAAACCTTTCCGACGCGGACCCCCTCTTAATAATACGGCTTTCCTATGACTCAAGTCCACAAAAGAGAAACGTAGAAAGCAACCATCTTCGAGAGATTCCGAGGTGTATCGACTCGTCTTGTGCCTAGATATGAATTATCTGAAATGCTAAATGCACACGATTAGTCCGCACAGGCATTGTCATCAATCACTAAAACCACTTAGGGAGAAATATGCACTAACAGATGTTGACATTGTTGTCGATGTCGTGGTCATTGTTGTTATTGTTGTCGAGTTGTTCTTGTCGTCGTTGTTATCATTGTTCTCATTGTTGTCGTTGTTGTCATTGTTTTCGTTGTCCTTGTGGTTGTTGTTGTTGTCTTTGGTATCGCTATTGACGTTGTTGTCGATGTTGTCTTTGTTGTTGTTGGTGTCGTCGTGGTTGTTGTTGTTGTTGTTGATGCTGTTGTTGTTGTTGTTGTTGTTGTTGTTGTTGTTGTTGTTGTTGTTGTTATTGTTGTTGTTGTGGTTGTAGTTGTTGTTGTTCTTGTCGTCGTCATCCTCGTTGGCATTGTAGTCATCATCGTCGTCGTTGTTGTTGTCGTCGTCGTTGTTTTTTGTCGTCGTCG
>NC_058521.1:279891671-279896671 GCF_904849725.1 Hordeum vulgare subsp. vulgare | reverse complement strand
GTCGTCCTCGTCGTCTTCGTCGTCGTCGTCTTCGTCGTCGTCGTCGTCGTCGTCGTCGTCGTCGTCGTCGTTGTTGTTGTTGTTGTTGTCGTTGTTGTTCTTGTTGATATTGTTCTTATTCTTGTTCTTGTTGTCGTCATCGTCATTGTCGTCGTTGTTGTTGTTGTCGTTGTTGTCGTTCTTGTCTCTGTTGTCGTCGTTGTTGTTGTTGTTATTGCCGTTGTTGGCGTTATTCTCGTCGTTGTCGCTGCTGTCATCGTTGTCATCATTGTGGTTGTTGTTGTTGTTGTTGGTTTTGTTGTCATTGTCATTCTTGTCGTTATTGTCGATGGTTTCGCCGTCATTTTTGTTATTATTATTGTTGTTGTCGTTTTTCTCGTTTTTCACGTCATTGTCGTCGCCGTCATTGTCGTTCTTGTCATCGTCGTCGTCGTCGTTGTCGTTGTCGTCGTTGTTGTTGTTGTTATTGTTGTTTTTGTTGTTGTTGTTGTTGTTGTTGTTGTTGTGGTTCTCGTTGTCGTCGTCGTTGTTGTTGTTGTTGTTGTTGTTGTTGTCGTCGTCGTCGTCGTCGTCGTCCATGTTGTTTTTGGTGGTGTTGTTGTTGTTGTTGTTGATTAGGGAGTCTCTGATCCCCAAAAAGGTCAAACCCTGAGAATGTGCATTGAGCCTCCTTTTATAGGCAAAGCGGTCACTAAGAGTGTGGTCATGGGATGCATAGTGAAGAGTGTTCACCGCTCTACTTCGTTGGTGGTGTCAGGGGCAGTAAATGCCTTGTCTGACTCCTGACCTGCCGCGAGATGGTTGCGACACGTACCTAGGTGAATCGACATGTGGGGCTTGTGATGGCACACGAGGGATGGGCTGGAGCGGTCGTATTGTTGTAGAAACTGGTGGGGACACCTGGCCAGCGAACAGGGGCTTGCTGGCCTCGAGCCTCCATGGAGTGACTTGGTCATCTCCCCGGCAAGAAGGGCTTGCCGGGGGGGGGGGGGGCTCGCCAGTCTGTGCTTGCCTTCCCGGCAAGGTAAACTTGCCGGGGTCTTGGTATTCTTCGGGTAGTATTCCCGGCGAAGCAGGCTTCCCAGGGCCTTGCGTCTGGAGCCCTTGTACTCCACGCCCCTCGCAGTGAGGGAAGGGCGTGGCCTCCACGGGTCTTGGACTGCCTTTCTGCTGCTCTTCCCGGTACACTGCCATCAGGGGCGTCGCCGATGCCCGTGCACTAGTCTGGGGCACAAGGTGACGAGGACATCACCACCATTGTTACACCCACAACCCCAGTTGGCATACATACTGGACCAGTTACTAGAGCTTGTGCACACCAACTGAATTACTAGGTACTTTCGTTTCTTGGGAATACTTCTAATGTTGATGAACATATGATGCTGCCTAAGTTAGATACTTTTGTTGTGCTCATGAATGAAGGACCTAACAAGGACACGAAGGATATCCGTTGGAGCGGGATCAAGCATGGAGAAGAAGGTGCACGCGCGGGAGAGAACAATGGAGCTTCCACTTGTGATTTTCGCACTCAAAAGCCACCATAAGGAGAGCAGGAAGGCTTTGGACAAAATATTCGAGAAGCCACTTTATAAATTTCGTCCATAGGCTATTATAGGTGTTGCGCCACCTTATTTTTGGGCCAGGCCCATGTAATTTTGAAATACGATAATATAGGCTATTTTTAGAGTCCGTATGTGTGGGGAAACCGAGTTTAGGGCTCTTTTCGGACCCCTCCTCCAAGGGTCACGAAATTGCCTCTCTATTCCCTCATATATACAACCCTTAGGGCACCGTCTAGACTTGGGTTTTGTTTAGATTACAAGTTCGCCATAGCTGCAACTTCGTGTTCTTCGTTTGTGTTCTACGACCAGAGAAAGGAGTCACACAAGCCCACCTTCATCAATAAAGCTTTCCTCTTATATTCGCAATATCTTGAGTGCATTTCGGGTTCTTGCTTGTTCTTCGTTTGCGTGTAGGAAACAGACCTTTGTGGTCAGGTTGATCGTGCTCCGGCGTTGTCAATGACCTCTCGGAGTTAGTTTAGCGATTGCTAAGGCGCGGCGTCCTCACACGTTCGTAGTCGGATCGTCAAAGTCTACTCCACCAAAAGGATTCCCACGATGTCATCGGAAGACAGGGACAACTCCGCCTTTATCACAAGGGACCCCGGTGTCTAGTGCAACGACAAGAGCCCCCGGGCCTGGGCCACGCACGCGGGCGGGGCGTTGCTGGGCTAGGCCCAAAGTAGTGCATGGGCTTCCTCAGCAGGGGACTCTGTAGCTTTGGGGGCGGCCCTTCCCCACGTCGCGCATCAAACGCGCGAGGTGGAGAAATGCGCGCACAATAGCCTCCCCACCTCCCGACGCGTTACTGCCACGCGTGAAGCATGCGCAGTAAAGGTCAGGCAAGTGGCGTTCGTGGCCATAATGTCCGCAGTCATGGCAGGGCCCGCCCCCGCATGCATTAATGCAGCAGGGCGGTTCCCAGTTCGCCTGTGATGATGGGTGATTGGGCGAGAGGGCCGGCGGTTTCTGGAGTGAGGGGAGCTCGCCCCCGCGCCTCGCCCTATACATTATGGAATTTGCGAGGGGGTTTTGCTCATCCATCAGCTCCTAGAACATCGACCACCCATAGCTTGCATCTATAGAATCTTTTCTAGCTCCAGGAGGCGCTCGCTCCGAATCATGGCTAGGGGACGAGGGAGGCCACCATCGACCGCCAGGGCGGCAGGGGCATCCCACTCGGATCATGCCACAACTTCAGGGGTGCAGCTGCGGAGGGCGGCACGAGCTTCCGTGGTGGCGGAGGGGCGAGAATCCGCGGTCGCCGCGGAGGCCGTGGCCGGGGGAGGCGGAGTGCTACTCCAGCACCTCCGTCTTCTCTGGTGCTTGGCGGGCACTCGGAGGGGACGACGCTCGAGTTCGTTGTGGAGCTGCAAGGCGTCCCGCGGGGCCATTTGAATCTCCCTCGCCCTTTTGCTAGGGAAATGGAGGCCGCCAAGCCCCATGTCTTGTGGTTGCGGGCGTACGGTTGCTCCCACGGCGCTATGCAACTGCACGCGGAGTACGCGAAGCGCCAATTCATGTTGCTCGGGCGGGGCTGGAAAGCCTTCGCCCGCGCCCACAGCCTCGAGGATGGGCATATACTCCGCTTCAAGCTAGGGGAGGATAATATGCTATACGTTAAGTTTTACGGGCGCTCGGGTGTGCGTCTCGGCTGCTGCAAAGAGAGCTCGGTGGCACCGAATGTCCCTCCTCGAGCGATAGCGACGAGGAGGACATGAGCGGTAGTGGCGCTCTTGGCACGTTAGGATCTCGGGGGGCCATGTCGGAGTACGACTCTCCGAGCTCCGACTGACTGCCGGTCTTGTCGCCGAGGCCCGCTCACGCCTCTCCCCCGCCCAATGGGGTTACTCTGCCGGAGCCCGCATCGATGCCTCGTCTTTGAGGAGGTGCGATCACGGGCTATGGCTTCTTCATCCCCTCGGGTCACCCTGTCTTCCGCCCCCGTTCTCCCCCGCGTAGTGCTGGTCCAGGAGAAACCAGCATGGGTTGCGCCGGGGGTCGTCCCGCTCTTTGTCTTCTTGAACTTCTATCCGACGAGCATGTCCCTCGCCGAAAGACAGTGTAATAGGTTAGAGTTGCAAAAATCATTCATGTAATATGTCTTATTTTGTTTCAAAAAAATGAATGAAATGTTGTTTCCCTTGCGTGTGATCCTTCTCCTTGAATTATACGCCTTTTGCATTTTCCGTAGCGCTTTGAGGAACGGATCCTTAGCAGTTCGCTTGAGGGGTCGTTACCGGAAAGGCTCCTTGCCGCAGTCAGTGCAACCATTAGATCGCCGAGTGCGGTTCGAAGCGAAATAAGGTGCTATGTAGCCACTTAGACTATTGAACAGGTTCGAAACAGTGAGAAGGCACTCTGTGGCCGTTCAGGTCGTTGAACTAGTCCGAAACAAAAGTAAGGCGCACTAATCCTGATAAGATTCCATCTACGTGCAGGTTTCTCAAACAAGGTTTGGGATCTTCTAGAAAGGGAACAACCTATCTACTCTTAAATCTCATATGAAATATTTATCACTTATCTGTCGTGCCATGGCACTTCTCCTCGCGATGCTTGGGTCCTTTGCCAGGGCCTTAGATCCCCGGCAAGCAGGTGACTATACTCTTCCGGCAACTTCCCCTCTGGCAAGGTATTTGTCGACAGTTCTCGACTGTCGTATAGGAGGGGGGTTGCCGGAGCATAACTCCTTTTCTTGTTTTGCTTGGCCGTGCTGACGGAGCCCCCGAGCGCACCTTTAGCGAAGACGTGATGCTTCCGGGGGGAAAACGTTCGGTTGGAATGCGTGCCTCGGTTCCGGGGCCCGTAGGCGCATTCTCGATGGCTATGCACCTCTCCGTGGAGGTGCGTCGGTTGGAGTATGCGCAGGAGCCCCTAGACACACCCTCGACAACAGTGGATTATCCCGGAGCGGGAGGTCTCCGTTCCACTAGCCCGTGTTCGCGCAGCAGGGGGCTCGCACAGGCGTCATGAGGTCGTGGCGAAGTAGAGCGACCACCGCTGCGCCCTACTTCGAGGGACCGCTGTGGTGCCCTCAATCTCCCAAGATATGACTCGGAGCTTGCTTGAATCCGCGAAGAAGCTCTCAACCATCGCTCCCATACCTGGCGCGCCAAAGATGTAGGGGAAAACCAACACCTATGGGAAACTCGAGGAGTCCCTTGATCGTTTGGCAGGGAGAGAGATGTATCGCATCAAGAGCGGAACTAGCGATCAACACCGGCAAGGTCCTTTTTACACAGGTTCGGGCCGCTTGACGTGTAAAAGCCTACTACTGCTTAGTTTGTATTGTGTGCTTACTGTAGGGTAGTTTTGCTACAATAACTTAGTAGGTGATTAGGTTGTCTCTGATCCCCAAAAAGTTCAACCCCTAAGAATGAGCTTTGGGCCTCCTTTTATAGGAAAAGGGGTCACCAACAGTGTGCTCACGGGATGCAG
>NC_058521.1:279874171-279881671 GCF_904849725.1 Hordeum vulgare subsp. vulgare | reverse complement strand
CGACGACGACAACAAGAACAACAACAACAACATAAATGACAACAACAATAACAACTACAACAACGACGACGACGACGACGACAACAACGAGGACCAGGACGACAACGATGTCGATGACGACGAGTACTACGAAGACGACGATGACAACCACAACAACAACAATAGCGACAACAACAACAACAACAACAACAACAACAACAATTACAACAACAACAACAACAACAACAACAAAAACGACGACGACGACTACAACAACGACAACAACAACAACAGCAACAATAACAACAACAACAACAACAACGACGACGACGACAACAACAGCAACAACGATATCAACGACAACAACAAGAACACCAAAAACTACAACAAGACCAACACGAACAACAACAAGAACAACAAGAACAACAACATGAACAACGAAGACGACGACGACGACAACAACAACAACAACAACAACAACAACAACAACATCAACAATAGAAACAACAACAACAAAATCATCATCATCAACAACAACAACAACGACGACGACAATGACGACAGCAACAACAACGACAACCACGACGACAACGACAAGAACGACGACAATGAAGATGATGACGACGATGACGATAATAACGACGATAAAAAACAACAACAACAACAACAACAACAGAATTAGCAGCTACAACCAGAACAAGAACAACAAAAACAACAACGACGACGACGATGGCGGCAATGACGACGACGGCAACAATTATGACGACGATGACGATGACGGCAATGACGATGACAACAACAACAACAATAACAATAATAATAACAACAACAAAAACAACAAAAACAACAAGGACGACAACGACAATGACGACGAGGACGATAACGATGACGACGTCGACGACGACCACAAAGACGATGACGACAGCCACAACAACATCAATTACAACAACAATGACAACAACAACAACAAAACAACAACAACAACAACAAAAACAACAATGACGACATCAACAACACCAACGACGACGACAACGACAACAACGAAAACAACGACGACAACAACGACAACAACGACGACGCCAAGAGCGACAAGAACAACAAAAGCGCCAGCAACGACAACAACCACACCACCACCACCACCACCAACAACAACAACCACAACAACGACAACAATGACGACAACAACAACAACAACGAGAACAATGACAACAACGACAACCACGAAAACCACAACGAAAGCAACGAGAATGACGAGAACAATGAAAACAAGAACGACGACAACAATATCGACAACAACAACAACAAAAGTAACAACAACAACAACAAAAACAACGAGAACAACGAGACAACAACGACAACGACGACAACAAAGAGAAAAACGAGAACAGCGACAACAACAACCACAACGGGAACAGAGATTATAACAACAACAACAACAACAACAACAACAACAACAACAATAACCACAAAGACAACAGAGACAACAACGATGACAACAACAACAACAACAACAACAACAAACACGACGATGATGACGACGACAATAACAACAACAACAACAACAACAACAACAACAACAATAACAACAACAACGACGACGACGATGACAACGAAGACGAGGACAATAACGATGACGACGACGACGAACACGAAGACGATGACGACAGCCAGAACAACAACAACAACAACAACAACGACGACAACAACAATAACAACAACAATAACAACAACAACAACAACAACAACAACAACAACAACAAAAAACCAATGATGACAACAATAATCATGAAAAGAACCACAATGACGAGAACAATGACAACAACAACAACAATGACAACAGCGACAACAACAACAAAAGCGCCAGCAACGACAACAACAACAAAAACAACAACAACGACAAGGAAGACAACGATGACGACGACGACAACAACAACAACAACAAGAACAAAACCAACAACAAATAACAGCAACAGCGTGAGAGGCAAATCACCAAAAGCAGGAGTACCGTTTGATGCTTCGCAACGTCCCGAACCAGGGTAAACTTTTGTGTTCTATGCTACCCTCACCTTCAAGTGAGTCCTTCGTCGTTTCCATTGAGTAGTGGGTTAGGTGAGGTTGAGCGAGGAGATATCGTCGTACACGCCCCTGTGTTCGATTCCTTAGGGTTTTGCGGAGCCCGAAATCTGAAATTTGGCGCGCCGGGTAGGTCTCTCCCAAGGTTTGGCTCACTAAAACTGAACGAGCCCTTGATGGGGAAACGATGAGTCCCCACGGAGAGGCGGGCCGCCCGGATGATGCGGACGGTGCGGGCGGACCACGACGCCCAGCTCCAACCCGCCACCTAGACGACCATCGTCCATGTTTGACAGGCTTCCGGCGGGCGCCAGGGATTGCCATCTTAACCAACCATGTAGCATCCCTGCGTCGCCCCGACCCTTCCACGCGTTCGGCTGGACTCTTCCCTTGTTCGAGCTTGTCAGCATCAGACGCACAGGCATGACGCGCTGGTGGTGGTGTACGAGGTCATGCGCCAGCACACCGCACGTTAGCGCCGCGACGGAAGTCACGCATGCCACCTCAGGCTCTTCGCCACACGCGAAGCCTGACCTCGTTCCTGCTCGAACCGTGAACGTCAGCTCTTATCGCCAGGGGTTGCAACGCGAGGACTGCGCGCTCGCGCCCGAAACCTCCACTTGGGCTCACCCCTACTCGAGATCCGGGGGACCAGATGGGGGTGCAAGACTTGGCCCCGCTGGGATGGCGTAACCAGCGTTCCCCGGCGCACTTCGAAGAGTGGGGAGGGAGTACCGGAGGCTTGACTAAATCAACCCTCGGGGCCTCACATGGTCCGACGACAACCATATCGGCACACCAACAAGCCAAGGAGGAAACCACGCGGACCGTCACTACAGCAAGAGGCACGAGCAAGACCCCACGGATAGCCCGATCGTGAGCAGGTATGGACAACGCCAGGGGGGTGATCCGAGGGATTGGCTTCGTGAGGACACCCAGCACGGGTGCACTCGCGGGGCGCTGCCTCAGGCAGACGTCTGGGTCTGGGCACCGGGGACCTCTCGCCTTGGACAGGGTGGACGCACCCTCATGTCCAGGTCGAGGGCCCCAAGCCTAGGACCGAGGGTGTAACATACACCCATGTTCCTGGGCCAAATGATCCCATCCTGGGGGCCGGAGGTGGTATACCCGCCCCCGCCTCCAGGGCGCGCCACGCCCACTTGCGGACGGAGGGTGGAATACACGCCCATGTCACTGGTGCACGCTTCGTTCGATTACCAGCAGGTGTTCAAGTACCCGTCACTGCCGTTAGGCTGGGCTAGCCTGGCCTGGGGACGCGACCCAGGGTACCAGTTAGGGAACCCGGGGGGCCCTAGTGAGGTGCACTGAGGCATCGCCCCGGGGATTCAGCACCCACCACGTGGGCGAGTCTTCCGGCCGATGGGCGCGAGGGGCTTCCTCCTCGCTCGAGGAATCACTCAGGGCGGGCCACGCCACGCCGCTACAAGCCCGGGGATCGCGAGCGGGGCGCATGCCCATGGGGCCCGCATCCCCGGGCCCCGCATCAACCCGTAACACCTCAGCGCCGCCCCCGTGATGCCACCTCTGCATCAACCCTGCATCATCCTTCAATTCTTCTGGAACCTACACTACAAGAAATATGTCAACTAACGACCTTCAATATTGGTCACTGAATGGTCATTGATTTCCATTTTTCACCTTTTTATGACCAAAAACAGAAGGTCTAAAGCTGAGGGTCCACTTTTCTTATGGGACTTGGCCTACTCTTTTTAGTCCAGTTCTCGTTTGGGCCTTGGCCTACTCTTTTTTAGGCCCAAGCCTTTTTAGACAAATTCTAATTTGGGCCTTGACCTACTCTTTTTTAGGCCCAAGCCTTCTTAGTCTATTTCTTGTTTGGGCCTCGGCCTTTTTGCTATCCAAACTAACTTTAGTGCCCAGACAAAATGGTCCAAACAAAACTTAAATAATTGACAACTTCACAGGTGCACAGCTTCACAAAATACTTCATCAGGTTCATAGGTTCAAATAGAGCAAGAAATTGTTTCATCACCAGAATGACCAATGAAGTGGGCTAACTTCATCAGGTTCTTGAGAAGTTAGCCCACTTCACTGTTTCTAGGACAGGTTCTATGACAGGTTCAACTTCTACAATGCTTTAGCGCCGAAGAGGGCCATCTAGTGGGCTAACTTCTCTTCCTGTTCCTAAGACTTCTTGCGCAGCAGCTCAAGTTCCTTGTCGCGTGCAGCTTCGTATTCCTTCACCTTTAGCTTGATTGCTGCCATTTCTTCTTGCATCACTTCAGCTTGAAGCTCCGACCTCTCCAGCTTCTGCTGAAGATCATGAACATGAGCAGCCACAATAGCAGTTCCTTTGCCAGAGTTGTTACTAGATGACTTGAGCCCAACATTCCAGAGGAATGTGCTTTGGTTGACTTCGGTCTTGAGCACTTCTTCAACAATCTCAGCATCAGACTTCGGTTCTTCACCTTCTGGTACCGGCGCGTCCTTCATTTTTGCCATCTCAAGCTAGCATATGGAAGAAAATGATAGACATTAGTGGCAGATCTATTTCACATTCTGCAAGAGAAACCAAACAAGAATGCCACCAAACCAGACCAAGAAATGCATTATTTGAAGTAATCAAACCAGTACACATAATCTATATGTAGATATTTTACTCAAACTCAAACATAAGTAGATCATAACTACTAAACTTAAAGCATTATTTGAATCTGGCTACAGCAAGTGTACACACTTATGTGATCTAGAGACATGCAATCGGAACAATATGGTGGTTCTATATAATATGGCTTCTTTGTTGAGAACTAACATTCAGATCAATTTTCATCATATCGTAAAAATGCAACAAATAGCTACAGCAAATTCTGATATCTTTGTTGAGGACTGTACAACAAATTCTGATATCTTTGTTGAGATAGCAAACCTATCTTAGGCTCTAGCAAACAGCATCAAATCATGGAACACAGTGTGTGTTCTTGCTGGCTGTGAATCAAATAGGGCCGAGGTCTATAGACAAAAGTTTGAACTAGCTGGACAAAAGCATGGAGTGACTTACTATAGCAATCTTGACTGGCTTCAAAAACCCGTGCTTCTTGCTGTTGTGGGTGGCCTTGAACAAGTCAATCGCAGACAGCTCCTCACCCTTACGCTCTTCTTTCCGAAATGTTTTTCAACGAAAATCAAAATGTAATTCAGCAAGAATAAGAAATTATATTCAACGAGGATCAAACGGTAAGGTCTTTAGAAAAAGGTACTCAAAGTGGAAAAAATGTGTGCGGTGTAGTGCCTGGAACCAGTTCTCTGTTGGTACACGAATTTTTCTCAATTAATCTTGTTCGACACACAGGTTTCCTACGAAAACGCATAATGTTATTTGCCAAGTTGAAAGAAAGTGTAATAGGTAGTAGTATAGTACGACAAGACGAGTGTGAGCATATTTGATTTGGAAATATTTCAGTTATCCTGCGCTAGCACAAGTACATGAACAACTAGTACTATATAAGAGTCAGTGTATTACATATGGTGTTGATTTTGAAAGTTGATGCTCTCTATTGTTCCTACTCTGATCAGAAAAATGGAAGAGGAATAAGGGGACCATGGCCCATTCCCATCCTGATGTGCAGAACATAAATCAGCAAACATAGCATATACATACCTTGTGTCTTTGGGTAGACCACATCTGCACCAGAGCTTGCCATTCACCGTCCGTCAGATCTGGCACCGGAGACTTAGTGTTCACTTTGTTTGCTCCTATGGTATCAAAATACTTCTTCTTGATATTATGGCGTCAATTCTTTGACCTCTTTCATCCATGCAGAGAGTGGTTTCTTCGTACATCGGCCAAAAATCATCACGCATTTCCACCGAGCTCTCAAAGTCCATGCCCAGTGGACTTTCCTGATGGTCCGTCGCAGCCGCCATAGTTGCTTATTGCCTTGTGACTCTATCAGCTTCATCAGGTTCCAGGATCCTCTTTTTTGTCCTCGAGGTGGGGCCATCACCCTTCTTGGAGGCACTACAGTAGATGCTTGTGAGCTCTTCCTATTCTTGCTGGCTGTCTTCTTAACACCAGGCCTCTTCGTTCTAGGTTCCTTCAGTGCCTTGTATAAATAGCACAGAAAAAATTAGAGCACAAGATAAATATGTGAGCACAAGGAAACACAGAGCATAAAAGAACCCGAACCCTCCAAGCAAGATAGAGTTTGCACCTTCACAGTCTTGTGCACTACAACTTCATCCTCCGTAGGATTGTACTCTGGGTCATCACTGATAACTCCACTACCTTCTTGAAGCCCATTAGTTGTACCTTCTTGTACATCATTTGTTTTCCTAATCATTGACGCTATTGCATCAATTCCAAGGGACTGGAATATCCGATTGTTCCTCATCATATTTCTAGCCCTAACCTTCTCGTACTCGGTTAGAGGATGCTCATCTTTGCAAGGCAATGTAAACATAATTATTAGGTTAATTGTTGGAATGCATGGACAGACAACCAAACATATCTTATGATATGTTATTATCATTTAATCCTACTTGTTCAGCTAAGAAAGAGTAACAGCACACAGGCACAGCTAAGCCAGCTAATTCAGATTACAACAATACATTTGCATAACAAAATCTGAAAGTATTTTACATCACGAGCCTCCAAGATATTTTACTTAGCACATTACATTTCACTTAGCATATTAAGACACATTTTATAAATCTAACAGTATGACCACAAGGAGCAACTTGCATACCATTGGTTGGCCTCTTGTTTGACCTTGTCATCCTTGACATGGATGATCTTGAGGTGGTGCTTGCAAAATAGAATAAACAACAGTCAGATACAACAGGGATAAAGTAAAATGATGCACTTATATCAATAAAGGAAAGCATTTAGACGATCATGCACATACATGTAATACATGTGAAGCAAACTTGTTGGATCAACAATATAGTGATGTAGTTAATGCATCAGTACTAATACATGTAAAACACTTGGACCAGCATGCACATAGACGTGTAGCAATGCACATACATTTAATGCATCAGTACTAAACTGACAGTTGAAGCAAGCAACTAATTTGAAGCACTTGGACTAGCATGCACATACAAGTGTAGCAATGCATCAGTATTAAAACATGTGAAAAAGGAGGTAGTAATGTACTAAACTGATAGTTGAAGAAAACTATATATGTGAAGCAATGCATTAACTATTTACAACAATTACTTTTAAGTTTTAACTTGCAATTTTATCCATGTACCTGCAATCATCTATAAGCAAAGTAATTACTCAACTGTATCCCTAATGGAGGCAAACATATGCATTCATAGCAACTGGTTGCCCAACATTTGGTGAATAAAGAAGCAAGCAGTGTGCAAGCAAGCAAGCGAAGTGCATAAGTGCTACTAATACAAGCAAGCAAGCAAAGTGCATAAGTGCTACTAATACAAGCAAGCAAGCAAGCAAAGTGCATAAGT
>NC_058521.1:279859171-279869171 GCF_904849725.1 Hordeum vulgare subsp. vulgare | reverse complement strand
CACTGGGGGCTGCTTTATCTCTTCCCATAGCCCATGAGACCCCTTGGGGCGTGACACCCCTCCCGATGGTCCCCGGCACCCCTCCCGGCACTCCCGGTACAATACGGATGAGCCCAAAACTTTTTCGGTGACCAAAACAGGTCTTCCTATATATCAATCTTTACCTCCGGACCATTCCGGAGCTCCTCGTGACGTGCTGGATCTCATCTAGGACTCCAAACAACTTTCGGTTACCAACACCTATAACTCAACTACACCGAAACATCAGCGAACCTTAAGTGTGCAGATCCTGCGGGTTCGAGAGCTATGTAGACATGACCCGAGACACTCCTCGCTCAATATCCAATAGCGGGACCTCGATGCCCATGTTGGATCCTACGTATTCTCTGAAGATCTTATCGGTTGAACCTCAGTGTCAAGGATTCATATAATCCCGTATGTCATTCCCTTTGTCCTTCGGTATCTTACTTGCCCGAGATTTGATCGTCGGTATCCGCATACCTATTTCACTCTCGTTACCGGAAAGTCTCTTTATTCATTCCGTAATACAAGATCCCGTGACTTACACTTAGTCACATTGCTTGCAAGGCTTGTGTGTGATGTTGTATTAACGAGTGGGCCCCGAGATACCTCTCTGTCACATGGAGTGACAAATCCCATTCTTGATCCATACTATCTGAACGGACACCTTCAGAGATACCTGTAGAATACCTTTATAGTCACCCAGTTACATTGTGATGTTTGATGCACACAAGGTATTCCTCCGGTGTAGAGATGGCAATGGGTCGGGTTTGGAGCGGGTGGAGCTCGTCCATATTCCTACCCTCAGCCCATCCACCAAAGTATCCATGGGCACAAATTGTGCCCATGCCCAAACCCATTGGATATCCAGATATCCATGGAGCTCCATGGGCGTAGAAAAATCAACATGAAGCCTTCACAAATATCAAATTAACTGATCGTCGTTTGTTAACTAAGATTAGGTTTAATAATTATGTTAGTGGAGTTGTGGGGGATTAGGGAACATGGGTCACACTTTGACCTTCTCTGACTGCGAGTGACTTGGGGTTGGACATTTTATTAGTTTAATGTCACTACCGTAGGGGCCCATTTGTCATATGGGTATCCACTGGATATCCATGGAGCAAAAATTAAAACCATGTCCAACTCGGTTGTTCATGGGTATCCATATCCATGGATCCATGGGTAGAAATGTGCTCTTTACCCTTACCCAATCGGGTCGTGTATCCACGGGTATCCAGATCCATGGATAAAATTGCCATCCCTACTCCGGTGCCAGTGAGTTATATGATCTCATGGTCATAGGACCAAATACTTGATACGCAGAAAACAATAGCAATAAAACGACATGATCAATATGATATGTTCATAGTTTGGGTCTTGTCCATGACATGATTCTCCTAATGATGTGATCCCGTTATCAAGTGACAACACTTGCCTATGGTCAGGAAACCTTGACCACCTTTGATCAACGAACTAGTCAACTAGAGGCTCACTAGGGACAGTGTGTTGTCTATGTATCCACACATGTATTTGAGTTTCCAATCAATACAATTCTAGCATGGATATTAAATGATTATTGTGAACAAGGAAATATAATAATAACTAATTTATTATTGCCTCTAGGGCATATTTCCAACAGTCTTCCACTTGCACTAGAGTCAATAATCTAGTTCACATCACCATGTGATTTTAATGAATCAAACACCCATATAGTTCTCGGGTCTGATCACGTCTTTCTCGTGAGAGAGGTTTTAGTCAACGGTTCTGAATCTTTCAGATCGGTGTGCGCTTTACAAATCTTTATGTCATCTTATATATGCTGCTACTACGTGCTATTCGGAAATAGTCCAAATATCTACTCTACTATCTGAATCGGATTTACTACTCATAATTATTCGTATTAGTGTCAAAGCTTGCATCAAAGTAACCCTTTACGACGAACTCTTCAACCACCTCCATAATCGATAAAAATTCCTGACTCCATTAGTTACTAAGGATAACTTTGACCGTTGTTCAGTGATTCAATCCTGGATCACTCTCCGTACCTCTTAACAGACTTATGCCAAGGCACACATGAGGTGCGGTACACAACATGGCATACTATAGAGTCCATGGCTAAGGCATAGGGGACGACCTTCGTCCTTTCTCTTTCTTCTGCCGTGGTCGGTCTTTTGAGTCTTACTCATATTCACACCTTACAACGCAGCCAAGAACTCCTTCTTTGCTGATCTATTTTGATCTCCTTGAAAAACATGCCAAGCCATGCATTTCATTTGAAAGTTCTGTTTAGCATTTTTTATCTATCTCCATAGATCTTGATGCTTAATGTTTAAGTAGTTGTATCCAGGTCTTCCTTTGAAAAACAACCGTTATGTTTCCGGAAATTCTACATTACTTCCGATCAACAATATGTCAACCACATATACTTATCAGAAATTCTATAGTGCTCCCACTCACTTCTTTGGAAATACAAGTTTCTCATAAACCTTGCACAAACCCAAAAGCTTTGATCATCTCATCAAAGCGTATATTCCAACTACGAGATGCTTGGACCAGTCCATGACAGGATCGTTGGAGCTTGCATACTTGTTAGTATCCTTAGGATCGACAAAACCTTCTGGTTGTATAACATACAACCTTTCTCAAGGAAACTGTCGACGAAACAATGTTTTGACATCCTATGTGCAATATTTCATAAATAATACAGCAACTACTAACATAATTCCAACAAACCTTTAGCATCGCTACGAGTGAGAAAGTCTCATCATAGTCAACTCTTTGATTTTGTCGAAAACATCTTTGCGACAAGTCGAGCCTTTTTTAATGGTGACTTTTCACCATCATCGTTTGTCTTCCTTTCAAAGATCCATCTTTACTTAATATTCCTACGACCATCAATTAGTTCTCCCAAAGTCTACACTTCGTTTTCATACATGGATCCTCTCTCGGATTTCATGTCCTCCACCCATTTGTCGGAATCCGGGCCACCATCGCTTCTCCATAGCTCGTAGGTTCATTGTTGTTCAACAACATGACGTCCAAGACAACCACTCTATAGTAGAATGCGACCTTGTCGACCTACGAGGTTTGTAGTAACTTGATTCAAAGCTCAATGATCACCATCATTAGTTTCTACTTCAATTGGTGTAGGCGCCACACGAACATCTTCCTACGCCCTGCGACACACTGGTTGATGTGACGGTTCACTAACCTCATCAAGTTCCACTACCCTCCCACTCAATTCTTTCGAGAGAAACCTTTCCTCGAGAAAGGACCCGTTTCTTGAAACAATCACTTCGCTTCCGGATCTGAGATAGGAGATGCACCCAACTGATTTGGATATCCTATGAAGATGCATTTATCCGCTTTGGGTTCGAGCTTATCAGACTAAAACTTCTTCACATAAGCATAACAGCCCCAAGCTTTTAAGAAACGATAGCTTAGGTTTCTCCAAACCATAATCTATATTGTGTCATCTCAACGGAAATACGCGGTGCCCTATTTAAAGTGAATGTGGTTGTCTCTAAGGCATAACCCATAAACGATATTGGTAATTCGATAAGAGACATCATAGTATGCACCATATCTAATAGGGAGTGGCTATGACATTCGGACACACCATCACACTATGGTGTTCCAGGTGGCATGAATTGTGAAACAATTTCCACATTGTCTTAACTGTGTACCAAAAACTCATAACCCAGATATTCATCTCTATGATCATATCGTAGACAGTTTATCCTCTTGTCACGACGATCTTCACTCTAAAATAGCGCTGAACTTTTCAATATTTCAGACTTGTGATTCATCAAGTAAATACTCTTGAATCTACTCAAATCGTCAGTGAAGTAAGAACATAACGATATCCACTGCGTGCCTCAGCACTTATTGGACTGTACACATAAAAAGTGTATTACTTCCAACAAGTCACATTCTTGTTCCATGTGGTATTATTTTGCATGTCTCAAGTGATTCAAAATCAGGTGAATCCAAACGTTCCATCCACATGGAGTTTCTTCATGCGTTTTATACCAATAGGTGTGGTTTGCATGTCTCTAACGTTTCAAAAATGAGTGAGTACAAAGATCCATCAGCATGGAGCTTCTTCATGCATTTTACACCAACATGACTCAAGTGACACTGCCACAACTAAGTGGTACTGTCATTACTACTTTGTATATTTTGGCACCAATACTATGAACATGTGTAACACTACGATCGAGATTCAATAAACCATTGAAGGTAATTATTCAAGCAAATAGAATAACTATTATTCTCTTGAAATGAATAATCGTATTGCAATAAACACGATTCAATCATGTTCATGCTCAACGCAAACACCAAATAACAATTATTTAGGTTTTACCACCAATCCCGATGATAGAGGGAGTGTGCGATGTTTGATCACATCAACCTTGGAAACACTTCCAACACATATCGTCACCTCGCCTTTAGCTAGTCTCCGTTTATACTATAGCTTTCATTTCCAGTTACTAATCACTTAGCAACCGAATGGTACCCAATACCCTCGTGCTACTAGGAGTACCAGTAAAGCACACATCGATATCATCTATATCAAATATACTTCTGTCGACTTTGCCAGCCTTCTTATCTACCAAGTATCTACGGTAGCTCCGCCTCAGTTACAGTTCCCCTCATAACAGTAGCACTTAGTCTCGGGTTTGGGTTCAATCTTGGGTTTCTTCATTAGAGCAGCAACTGGTTTGTTGTTCCATGAAGTATCCCTTCTAGCCCTTGCTCTTCTTGACACGACGGGTTTTACTAACCATCAACAATTGATGCTCCTTCTTGATTTCTACTTTCACAGTGTCAAACATTGTGAATCAGTCAAGGATCATCATATCTATCCTTGATATGTTATAGTTCATCATGAAGCTCTAGCAGCTTAGTGGCAGTGACTTTGGAGAACCATCACTATCTCATCTGCAAGATTAACTCCCACTTGATTCAAGCGATTGTTGTACTCAGACAATCTGAGAACATGCTCAACGATTTGAGCTTTTCTCCTTTACTTTGTAGGCAAATAATCTTGTTGGAGGTCTTATACCTCTCAACAAGGGCACGAGCATGAAATATCAATTTCGTCTCTTAGAACATCTCTTATGTTCCGCGACGTTTTCAAAACGTCTTCGGCGCCTTGCTTCTAAGCCATTAAGTATTGCACATTGAACTACCATGTAGTCATCAAAAACGTGTATGTGAGATGTTCGCAACATCCAAAGATGATGCCCGAGGTGCCATAAGCCCTCTGCGTAGCAATGAGGACAATCCTCGGTTTTACGGACTCAGTCCGCAAAGTTGCTACTATCAACTTTCAACTAAATTTTCTCTAGGAACATATAAAAATAGTAGAGCTATAGGGCAAGCTACATCGTAATTTGCAAAGACCATTAGACTATATTCATGATTATTAGTTCAATTAACCATATTACCTAAGAACTCCCACTCAAAAAGTACACCTCACTAGTCATTTGAGTGGTACATGATCCAAATCCACTATCTCAAGTCCGATCATCACGTGAGTCGAGAATAGTTTCATTGGTAAGGATCTCTATGCTAATCATATCAACTATACGATTCATGCTCGACCTTTCGGTCACTTGCGATCCGAGGCCATGTCTGCACATGCTAGGCTCGTCAAGTTTAACCCGAGTGTTCCGCGTGTGCAACTGTTTTGCACCCGTTTTATGTGAACGTTGAGTCTATCACACCCGATCATCACGTGGTGTCTCGAAATGACGAACTGTCGCAACGGTGCACAGTCGGGGAGAACACAATTCGTCTTGAAATTTTAGTGAGCGATCACCTCATAATGCTACCGTCATTCTAAGGAAAATAAGGTGCATAAAACGATTAACATCACATGCAATTCATAAGTGACATGATATGGCCATCATCATGTGCTTCTTGATCTCCATCACCAAAGCACCGACACGATCTTCTTGTCACCGGCGCGACACAATGATCTCCATCATCATGATCTCCATCAACGTGTCGCCATCGGGGTTGTCGTGCTACTTATGCTATTACTACTAAGGCTACGTCCTAGCAATATAGTAAACGCATCTGCAAACACAAATGTTAGTTTAAAGACAAACCTATGGCTCCTGCCGGTTGCCGTACAATCGACGTGCAAATCGATATTAACTATTATAACATGATCATCTCATACATCCAATATATCACATCACGTCATTGCCCATATCATATCACAAGCATACCCTGCAAAAACAAGTTAGACCTCCTCTAATTGTTGTTGCATGTTTTACGTGGTTGCTATTGGTATCTAGTAGATCGCATCTTACTTACGCAAAAACCACAACGGAGATGTGCAAATTGCTATTTAACCCCTCCAAGGACCGCCTCGGTCAAAACCAATTCAACTAAAGTTGAAGAAACCGACACCCGCCAGTCATATTTATGCAACGAGGTTGCATGTCAATCGATGAAACCAGTCTTCTGTAAGCGTACGAATAATGTCGGTCCGGGCCGCTTCAATCCGACAATACCGCCGAATCGAGAAAACACTAAGGAGAGCAGAAAATCGAACATCACCGTCCATAAAAACCTTTGTGTTCTACTCGAGATAACATCTAGGCATGAACCTAGCTCATGATGCCACTGTTGGGGAACATCGCATGGGAAACCAAAAATTCCTACGCGCACGAAGACCTATCATGGTGATGTCCATCTACGAGAGGAGATTTGGATCTACGTACCCTTGTAGATTGCACAGCATGAAGCGTTAAGAAACGCGATTGATGTAGTGGAACATCTTCACATCCCTCGAACCGCCCCACGAACCGTCCCGTGATCTGTCCCGCAATCCGTTGCACGAACCGTCTCGCGATCGGTTGCACGAACCGTCTTGCGATCCGTCTCATGATCCGTTCCGATCTAGTGCCGAACGACGACACCTCTTGGTTCAGCACACGTACAGCTCGATGACGATCTCCACCTTCTTGATCCAGCAAGAGGGGGCGCAGAGGTAGAAGAGTTCTCCAGCAGCGTGACGGTGCGCCGGTGGTGGTGATGATCTACTCCGGCAGGGCTTCGCCTAAGCTCCGCAGAAATACGATCTAGAGGAAAAACCGTGTGCTATAGGGTCGAGCAGCATGTGGCAAAGTTGTGTCTCAAAAACCCTCAATACCTCTAGTATATATAGGAGGAAGGGAGGGGAGGAGGCAGCGTCAAACCCTCAAGGTTTGGCAGAAATTGGAGGTGGAGGAGTCCTACTCCAATCCTATTTGGAGTAGGATTCCACCTTCCCACTTGGAAACTCTTTCCACCTTGTGTTTTTTCCTTCTCAAACCTTATGGGCCTTAGTGGGAACTTATTCCAGCCCACTAGGGGCTGTTTTATCTCTTCCCATAGCACATGAGACCCCTTGGGGCGTGACCCCCCTCCCGATGGTCCCCGGCACCCCTCTCGGCACTCCCGGTACACTACCGATGAGCCCGAAACTTTTCCGGTGACCAAAACAAGACTTCCTATATATCAATCTTTACTTCTGGACCATTCTGGAGCTCCTCGTGATGTTCTGGATCTCATCTGGAACTCCGAACAACTTTTGGTTAAGAACACCTATAACTCAACTATACCGATATATCACCGAACCTAAAGTGTGCAGACCCTGCGGGCTCGAGAGCTATGTAGACATGACACGAGACACTCCTCGGTCAATATCCAATAGCGGGACCTGGATTCCCATATTGGATCCTACATATTCTCCGAAGATCTTATCGGTTGAACCTCGGTGTCAAGGATTCATATATTCCCGTATGTCATTCCCTTTGTCCTTTGGTATGTTACTTTCCCGAGATTTGATCATCGATATCCGCATACCTATTTGAATCTCGTTACCGAAAAGTCTCTTTACTCGTTCCGTAATACAAGATCTCGTGACTTACACTTAGTCACATTGCTTGCAAGGCTTGTGTGTGATGTTGTATTACCGAGTGGGCCACGAGATACCTCTCCGTCACACGGAGTGACAAATCCCAGTCTTGATCCATACTAACTCAACGGACACCTTCGGAGATACCTGTAGAACACCTTTATAGTCACCCAGTTATGTTGTGTTGTTTGATGCACGCAAGGTATTCCTCCGGTGCCAGTGAGTTATACTATCTCATGGTTATAGGAACAAATACTTGACACGCAAAAAACAATAGCAATAAAACGACACGATCAATATGCTACATTCAAAGTTTGGGTCTTGCCCATCACATGACTCTCCTAATGATGTGATCCCGTTATCAAGTGACAACACTTGCCTATGGTCAGTAAACCTTGACCATCCTTGATCAACGAAGTAGTCAACTAGAGGCTCATTAGCGACAGTGTGTTGTCTATGTACCCACACATGTATTTGAGTTTCCAATCAATACATTTCTAGCATGGATAATAAACGATTATTATGAACAAGAAATATAATAATAACTAAATTACTATTGCATTATGGCATATTTTCAACAGGGATTCCACCCAAACATTTGGTGGTGCACTAAAACTATACGTGATGATTCCACCCAAACCTTTTTGACGCCGACCCCCTCTTAATAGTATGGCTTTCCTACGACTCAATTCCACCAAACAGAAACGTAGATAGCAACCATCTTCGAGAGATTCTGAGGGGCATCGAATCGTCTTGTGCCTAGATATGAATTATCTGAAATGCTCAATGCACACAATTAGTACGCACAGGCATTGTCATCAATCACTAAAACAACTTAGGGAGAAATATGCCCTAACAGCTGTTGACGTTGTTGTCGAAGTTGTCGTAGTTGTTGTTATTGTTGTCGAGTTGTTGTTGTTGTTGTTCTCCTTGTTATCGTTGTTATCGTTGTTGTAGTCATCATCGTCGTTGTTGTCGCTGTTGTCGTTGTTCTCTCTGTTGTTGTTGTCGTTGTTATCGTTGTTTTCGCCGTCCTTGTTGTTCTTGTTGTTGTTGTTGTTGTCGTTGTCGTTGGTATCGCGGTTGACGTTGTTGTCGATGTTGTCTTCGTTGTTGTTTTTGTCGTCGTGGTTGTTGTTGTTATTTTTGTTGTTCTTGTGGTTGTTGTTTTTGTCGTTGTTGTTGTGGTTGTTGTTGTTGTTGTTGTTGTCGTCATCGTCGTCGTTGTTCTTGTTCTTGTTGTTGTCGTTGAGGTAGTTGTTGTTGTTGTTGTTTTTGTTGTCGCTGATGTCGTTGTTCTTGTCATGGTCGTTGTTGTCTTCCTCGTCATCGTTGTTGTTTTTGTTGTTGTTGTTGTTGTTGTTGTCGTATTTCTCTTCATTGTCGTTGTTGTCGTCCTTGTCATCGTCATCATTGTTGCTGTTGCCGTTGTTGTTGTTGTTGTTGTTGTTCATGTAGTCGTCGCTGTCATCGTGTTCGTTGTTGTTGTTGTTGTTGTTGTTGTTGTTGTTATGGCTATTGTTGTTGTAGATGTTGCAGTTGTTGTTGTTGTTGTCATTGTTGCGGTTGTTTTTGTCATTGTCGTTGTTGTCGTCGTTGTCGTTGCCGTTGTCGTTGTCGTGGTCGTCGATGTCGTCGTCGTTGTCGTCGATGTTGTTGCTGTTGTTGTTATTGTTGTTGTTGTTGCTGTTGTTTTTTTGTTTTTTTGTTGTTGTTGTTCTTGTAGTTGTTGTCGTTGTCGTCGTCTTCATTGTTGTTGTTTTTGTGGTGGTGGTGGTTGTTGTTGTTGTTGTTGTTGTTATCGCCGTTGTCGTTGTTGTCTGTGTTGTTGTTGTGGTTGTTTTTATCGTTGTTGTAGTTGGTGTTCTCGTCCTTGTTATTGTTATTGTTGTGGTTTTTGTTCTCGTTGTTGTAGTTGGTGTCGTCTTCCTTTTTATTGTTATTGTTGTCGTTGCTATCGATGTTGATGTTGTTGTCGATGTTGTTGTTATAGTTGTTGTTGTTGTTGTTGTTATTGTTGTTGTTGTCGTAATTGTCGTCGTTGTTGTTGTTGTTGTT
>NC_058521.1:279834171-279844171 GCF_904849725.1 Hordeum vulgare subsp. vulgare | reverse complement strand
GCCAAATCGGCCTCAAGCCTTTCTGCAAAATTAACCCGGCACGCAAGGTAAACAAACCTAAACCGCCCTTGGTTTTTATGTTTTATGCTTCGTCTGTGTTTGTAGTTTGGTAACATATGCCATTTCAGAAAGGCGATAAGTTCTGGTCCAGGAAGCCCAAAAAACAGGCCATGAAAAGTGCTAAGCCGCCCTCAAAGAAAACCAAGGGTAAGGGCAAATCTGCCGCAGCCGAGCCATCCGAAGTTGACGAATCTCAAGTCGGCGATGCACTTTCAGAGGTAAAAATTCGTCCCTCTTTCACTCGCCATTCATTGCTATTAACCTTAGTATTTATATCTCTCCCTCTCCTTGTAATAGAATGAAGATAACGAAAGCCAAGAAGACTCTGTTGAGGTAATTTCTGTTTCCTCCGATTCATCTCCTTCTCCACCTAAGCCGGCCCGGCGAATATGTGGGATAGTTCCCTTCTCACATCCAAATGCTTATTTGGAGCCAAATTTCCTACTGAAGAAAGCACAGCACGCCTCAAACCGGAAAACACGAAGTCGCTCTGGCGATATGGTATGTGGCTTACCAGCAACAAACAAAAGAAAGCCAAGCGAGGTACTTTTATGAGTAACCATTATTCATGCTTCTTTGGATCACATCTGTAACCCGCCTGTATTATTGATGTATAACTCTTGCAGAATTCTCCTCCCACTTCTGGCGACTCAGTGATGTCAACACTTCCACCAATGATTCGAGTTTCGGGGTAAGTCTATTGATAACCTTGCCTCGACTTTTAAGAATAACGATCCTTTCAATTCCTTAACGTGCTTATTCCCTTTGGTCAGGGCACAAGCCAAGAAAAGAAAAACCAGTGGGTCAACTCCTGATGCAACTTCAGAACCCCCGAAGAAATCAACTCCGACTCAAGACAATCCGGATCAGGCTGACCCTGCGATTCAAGTGGATCTTCCTGACTCGCCGAAGGAAACAATGGTTGCCTCTAAATCGCCGAACCCATTGATGACAACAGAAGACCCAGATGTTGTAGTTATTACTGGCTCTAGCTTTTCTAAGCCGGCGGCGACAGTTTTGTCCAAACATGTAGCATCCTCCTCTCAGGCCATTCCGGAGTCTGGGCTCTCCAAGGCGAAACTTTCCGACTATGCAAATTTGGAGTTTAAGGAACTCTGTTCTGGCTTTGCAAGTCGCCTAGAGGCGAGCTATGAGATGGAGAAAAACCTGTTGAAGATGTTAAACAACAAACATGAGGTAAATTTTGTTATACTTATATCATTCCCATTAACCCCCAAGGGCCGGGTCATCAGTCAAAAGATGAGCCGGGTCTTCGAAAATTTTAGAAAAAGCTTCGCGACTAGTAACCCCCAAGGGCCGGGTCATCAGTAAAAAGATGAGCCGGGTCTTGAAAATTTAGAAAAAGCTTCGCGACCAGTAACCCCCAAGGGCCGGGTCATTAGTAAAAAGATGAGCCGGGTCTTGATTTTAGTATAATTTTACCTGAAAAAAAATATACATTAGCCCCCAAGTGTCAGGGATATTGCTTTGCAGTAATTCTGAGACTTGCCCTTATTTTAAACATTCAATAGGAACACCTTGCTCAGACCGAATCGGCGCTCGGCGATTTATGGAAAAACTTAGCTCGACAACAAGACGCCCGAGCTAAGTCGGAGGAAAAATGTCAATTGGCCTTGACCGAACTGGTAAAACTCCAGGCCGAGTTGAAAGAAGCTCAGGCTGAACAAAATGCCGCCTTCAAGAGGGCAGAGAAAGCTGAAGCTAGGCTGCCGCTGTACAACAGGAATTGTCCGGCTTAAAGCGTCATATCTCCAACATGACGCAAGCCGTCTTTGGTAAGCTTTACTTAAACCTTTGATCTCCTTCTGTATTTTTGTTTTACTTATGATAAGTCGCTAATTATCATGATTCAGGTCCAAGAGCCGCCAACCTTCAAGAAGACTGTGTGTTGATGCTGAAGGCGATTTACACGCTGACAGAGCAATTATACACAGGCAGTGTCTTCACAGTTAAGGCTGTGATGGGTGCCAAAGAACCTATCACTTCCATTAAGAAGGTGCTTGGCTGCTTATCCACACTCCCCTCTCAGATTGGCGAGTTAACTCGGTCAGCCGCCCGGAGAGGTATTCTGACTACCCTGAGTCGCTGTTTGGCATATGCCCCAGAAATCAACGTAGAAGAAGTAGCCGCAGGCTTTCCTCAGCTCAAGGACGATGGGTCCGAATTTGTTGAAGAGGACTATCAGCGAGTCGTCAAGAATTCTCGGCTGGCCGTGACTCAACTTGCCGCAAGTCTTGACTTAACAAAATACCAGGAGGCTTATGATAGCAGAAACAAGAAGGTCAGCCCGCCAACCTTTGTGACGACCAGCCTAACTCCTCGGCGACCCAAGAATACTTTCGACTTGGAGGCGGACCTGGCATCAATTCTGACTGATGAAGATGACTTTGCTGCTTTGGCCAAGTGCAATTGGGTACTGGGCGATTTGCAAATCGAAGTCGGCCAGAGCTCACATCAGGATGATCCCGAGGCGCCAGCAAAGTAAATTTTATTGAGTTTGGCCTAAGAGCCATGTAATAGGTCCCTTTTCCATAAGTCAGTACTGTTTTTCATGATACCTTTTGCAATAACCTTTTATATCGCCCTTAAGGCGACTTGAAATAATTGACCCGCCTTTTTGTAAGAGTCCTTTAAAGCGCTTAATTCGCCATGGATGAAACAATTCTTATCACCCTCCCGTCTTAAGCCTTGAGAAAAGCATATGTGAAAACAAACAAGCTATAGATATTTTCAACAAGCATCAGAATGAAAAAGGCTTAAAACCTTCAGGGCTATGCCACAACGAAAAATAGCAATAATAATTTCGTCGGCTCATAAGGTCGCGACAGGGGGAGGCGAGTCAGAAAGCTCGTGAACCCACCCTAAATGCAGGTTTCGTCGGCTCATAAGGTCGCGACAGGGGGAGGCGAGTCAGAAAGCTCGTGCACCCACCCTAAATGCAGGTTTCGTCGGCTCATAAGGTCGCGACAGGGGGAGGTGAGTCAGAAATCTCGTGCACCCACCCTAAATGCAGGTTTTGTCGGCTCATAAGGTCACGACAGGGGGAGGCGAGTCAGAAAGCTCGTGCACCCACCCTAAATGCAGGTTTCTTCGGCTCACAAGGTCGCGACAGGGGGAGGCGAGTCAGAAAGCTCGTGCACCCACCCTAAATGCAGGTTTCGTCGGCTCATAAGATCACGACAGGGGGAGGCGAGTCAGAAAGCTCGTGCACCCACCCTAAATGCATGTTTTGTCGGCTCATAAGGTCGCGACAGGGGGAGGCGAGTCAGAAAGCTCGTGCACCCACCCTAAATGCAGGTTTCGTCGGCTCATAAGGTCACGACAGGGGGAGGCGAGTCAGAAAGCTCGTGCACCCACCCTAAATGCATGTTTCGCCGGCTCATAAGGTCGCGACAGGGGGAGGCGAGTCAGAAAGCTCGTGCACCCACCCTAAATTCATGTTTCGTCGGCTCATAAGGTCGCGACAGGGGGAGGCGAGTCAGAAAGCTCGCGCAACCACCCTAAATGTAGCTTTCGTCGGTTCATAAGGTCGCGACAGGGGGAGGCGAGTCAGAAATCTCGTGCACCCACCCTAAATGGAGGTCTCGTCGGCTCATAAGGTCGCGACAGGGGGTGGCGAGTCAGAAAGCTCGTGCACCCACCCTAAATGCAGACTCTGTCGACTCATATGGTCGCACAGGATGACACAATTTGTTTTTTAATGGAGAATCCCCCAAGTCGGGGAAAATTTTATTACTTCATAATGAAACTGAAAAACTTACAATGTGTAAAGCTTAAGAGCTTAAGTGTAGTAAGGCCGCAAATGGGCAATATTCCAGGGGCGAGTTAACTCAGCCTCCATGGTCGGTCGATTAGGCCGAAGATCCACCAAATAGTAAGAGCCATTGCGGAGGTTCTTGCTAACGACGAATGGCCCTTCCCAAGGGGGTGACAACTTGTGCATGCCTGCTCGATCTTGTATTAGACGAAGCACTAAGTCGCATTCCCCAAAGGTCCGACTCTTAACCCGACGACTAGGATAACGCCGCAGATCTTGCTGGTAGATAGCCGAACGGGCCGCAGCCTAGTCACGCGCCTCCTCCAAGGCATCCAAAGAATCTTGACGCGCCAGCTCATTATCTTGCTCCACATATGCGGCGACTCTAAGGGAGTCATGTCTTATGTCCATAGGAAGAACAACCTCTGCTCCATAGACCAAAAAGAAAGGGGTGAATCCCATGGACCGGTTGGGGGTAGTCCGAATACTCCACAGTACCGAAGGTAACTCTTCAACCCAACACCCTGGAGTCCTTTACAGGGGAACCATGAGTCGGGGCTTGATCCATTGCAAGACCTCCTGATTCACCCGTTCTGCTTGCCCGTTAGATTGCGGGTGAGCAACCGGAGAAATATCAAGTCGGATATGTTCTCGACGACAAAAATCCTGCATCGCCCCTTGGGACAAGTTTGTACCATTATCAGTAATAATACTGTGCGGATATCCAAACCGGAAAATCAGCTTCTTCAAAAATTTGACCGCTGTCTCCGCTTCGCAAGCTCCAACAGGTTCCGCCTCAACCCACTTGGTGAATTTATCAACTGCCACCAATAGGTGGGTCTTCTTGTTGGAGGACATTTTAAAGGGACCAACCATGTCCAGCCCCCAGACTGCGAAAGGCCAAGTAATGGGAATCATTCTCAATTCTTGATCCGGCACATGAGCCTCCCTCCCATAACGTTGGCACCCTTCGCACCGACGAACTATGTCTTCCGCATCTGCGTGAGTCGTCAGCCAAAAGAAACCATGACGAAAAGCCTTTGATACCAAAGAACGTGACCCGGCGTGATGTCCACAGTCTCTGGAGTGAATGTCATTTAGGATCGCGCATCCTTCTTCGGGGGAAACACATCGCTGAAAAACCCCCGAAGCGCTCCGTTTATACAACTCGCCATTAATGATGACCATGGATTTGCTGCGCCGAACGATTTGGTCAGCCAGAACTTCGTCAATGGGCAACTCGCCGCGAGTGAGATAAGCCAGATAAGGGAGAACAGAATCGGGAATGACATGGAGAACTGCCATGAGCTGAGACTCGGGATCTGGTATCGCCAATTCCTCCTCTCAGGGTAAGACCACGGATGGCTTATGCAAGATATCCAAAAAAACATTAGGGGGAACCAGTTTTCTCTGTGAGCCGAGTCGCGAGAGGGCGTCAGCTGCCTCGTGAAGTCACCGGTCAATATGGTCCACCTGATAGCCATGAAAATAACCTGCTACGTCAGATACAGCTCATCTCTAAGCCGCCATCATGGGATCCCCAGAGTCCCAGGTACCCGAAACTTGTTGCGCCACCAAATCGGAATCGCCAAAACACCTGACTCGTGTTAGGTTCATCTCTTTCGCGAGTCGCAAGCCATGAAGCAAAGCTTCATATTCCGCTGCATTATTAGTGCAGGGAAACATGACTCGGAGAACGTGACAGAACTTATCTCCTTAAGGGGATACTAACACCACACCAGCCCCCGAGCCTTCCAGCTGCCGAGATCCATCAAAGTAAATAGTCCAGTAGGTAAGGTCAGGTCGGTCTTCCAGAACCTGTAGGTCGGTCCAGTCGTTAACGAAATCAACTAGTGCCTGGGATTTGATAGCTGTGCGGGGAGTATACTGTATGTGATGAGACCCAAGCTCTATCGCCCATTTGGCGATTCGCCCTGTTGCCTCGCGATTCTGGATAATGTCACCAAGGGGAGCAGAACTTACCACTATGATCGGGTGCTCCTGGAAGTAATGCTTAAGTTTTTGACTCGCCATAAACACCCCATAGACCAGTTTTTGCCAATGCGGGTATCGCTGTTTGGAAAGAGTTAACACCTCGCTGATAAAATATAATGGTCGTTGCACTGGATATTTCTTCCCTGCTTCCTTTCTTTCAACGACCACAGCCACACTTACTGCCTTGGAATTCGCCACGATATACAGAAGCATAGGCTCCTTTTCAGTCGGGGCTGCCAGGACCGGCGGGTTAACCAATTGGCGTTTTAGGGCCTCAAGAGCCTGGTCTGCCTCATTTGTCCACATGAATCGATCAGACTTCCTTAATAATTGATAAAGTGGAATCGCCTTTTCCCCTAGGCGACTCACAAAATGACTTAAAGCCGCAATGCGACCTGCGAGCCGTTGAACTTGATTAACATTCGCCGGCTTTCCAAGAGAGGTAACCGCTTCGATTTTGTCCGGGTTAGCCTCGATGCCGTGCTCCGATACCAAGAAACCTAGCAATTTTCCTGTTGTACACCAAAAACGCACTTGGTATGATTTAACTTCATCCGATATACCCGTAAATTATCAAAAGTCTCCTTAAGGTCTTCCAGTAGCGTCTCCCCCTGGCGGGTCTTGATCACAATATCGTCGACATAGGCATGGACGTTGCGACCAATTTGCTTACGAAGACAATTCTGGATACAGCGTTGATAAGTCGCCCCCGTGCTTTTGAGTCCGAAGGGCATGGACACATAGCAAAAGGCCCCAAAGGGGGTTATGAAGGCCGTCTTCTCCTGATCTTCCACGGCCATCTTGATCTGGTGATATCCTGAATAAGCGTCCAGAAAACACAATCATTCGCATCCCGCCACCGAGTCAATGATTTGATCGATGCGGGGAAGAGCGAAAGGATCTTTGGGACAAGCTCTGTTGAGGTCTGTATAGTCAATGCACATACGGAAAGTGCCATTCTTCTTGAGTACCAACACCGGGTTAGCCAGGCATTTGGGGTGAAAAACATCCATGATGAACCCGGCGGCTAAAAGGCGGGCGACTTCTTCTCCAATCGCCTTGCGTCGTTCCTCGTTGAATCTGCGAAGGTACTGCTGGATAGGTTTGCATTTTGGGTCAACGTTAAGATGGTGCACAGCGAATTCTCTCGGTACACCAGGCATGTCTAAAGGTTGCCATCCGAAGATGTCCCGATTCTCACGGATGATTTTGATGAGCGCGCCTTCCTATTTGGGGTCTAGACCCGTCCCAATGGTGAACTGGTTGGATGTATCGCCAAGCACGAAATCGATTGTCTTAGTGTCATCCGTCGGTTTGAACTTGAGGGGCGACTCAGAATCTGTAGTCGGCTTCTTGAGTGGTGACATGTCAGCCGGGCCAACATTGGCCCGATGGTGCTTGAGCTCTTCTGCCGCACAGGCGACTTCCGCATAAGCCGCGTCCCCTTCTTCACATTCCTTTGTGATCCTTCTATCTCCATCAACCGTGATGGGTCCTTTAGGACCAGGCATTTTGAGCTTGAGGTAGACGTAGCACGGGCGGGCCATGAAGCGGGCGTAACCCGGTCGCCCGAAAAGCGCATGGTATGGGCTTTTCAGCTTGACCACCTCGAAGATTAGAGACTCCGACCTGTAATTCTGCGCAGTTCCAAACGCTACTGAGAGCCTGACCCAGCCTATGGGATAAGCCGACTTGCCCGGGACAATTCCGTGGAAAACCGTGGTTGAAGGCATTAAGTCTTTCTCCAATAGATTCATCCTCTGGAAGGTGTCGAAGTATAGGATATTGATGCTGCTGCCACCATCCATTAATACCTTTGATAGGGTGTACCCCCCCCACTTGGGGAGCCACGACTAATGCCAGGTCGCCCGGGTTATCTATTCTTGGCGGGTGATCCTCCCTGCTCCATGTTATGGTCTTCTCGGACCAGTGGAGATATCTAGGAATCGCTGGCTCAGTTACACTGTACGCCCGGTGACTTACCTTTTTATCACCCCTGCAAGCATTAGTGGTGAAAACATGGTACTGCCCATTACTTAGCTGTTTGGGATTGCTGCGGAAGCCCCCATTGTCATCCTGGTCCTGTGGAGCCCCTTGTGGAGGCGGCTGCTGGAAAACTCCCGGCGGGTTGTACCGCCGCTGATGGTGCATCGGGTACTAGCCGCCGCCTGGTTGCCGGCCTCCCTGAGCCCCTTGTTCAGGAAAGCCGCCGAAGGGGTTCTGCCTTTGGTTGGACGCGGCGAGTTGGTCCTGGCGCTGGTTTGGATCTTCGTTTTGGCTCTTCTTGATTGCCTCCGCCCGAAATTCTCGCATTACGAAACAGTTTTCCCAAGAATGACTCGCCGGGCCGTTAGCCGTGGCGTGGTGCGGGCAAGGGCCCTTGAGTAACTCTTCATAGTTACGCGGCCTTTTCCCACTAAAGCCTCGGTTCTTCTTTTTGCCATCATTAGCATTGGTGTCGGCGACCAAGTCCGAGGGCTCCTCCTGTGGTCTACGCTTGCCATTGGTCCCCTGATTGTGACAGTTGTGCCCCTGGAAACGGGTATGATTTTTGGACGACTCGCCCTTTTTGGGCAAGTTAACCTTGCCATCCTCACCGGGATCCTTAGTATCATCGGCCTCGGCATACCTAGTGAGGGTGTCCATTAGTTCGCCCATGTCTTGGACCTTCTGTTTGAGTCGCCCCAACTTCTGTACTAAGGACTCATAATGACAATTGTGCTCGAGGATGAGCACAGCTTGAGCCGCCGTAATACCATCCGACGAATGAATAATTTTTGCCACCCGCCGCGACCAATGGTGGGCGGATTCGTCCGGGCGCTGAACACAGTGTTGTAATCGACAATCATCATTGGACGTTTGCAGGTTCCCCGGATGTTTTTGATGAAACGCTCTTTTAACTCGGCCCAGGACTGGATGGAATTCGGAGGCAAATTTTTCAACCAGGTGCGTGCCGACCCCTCGAGCATCATCGTGAAGTATCGGGCGCAAACCGCCTCGTTTACGTCGAGCATGTCCATGGCAATCTCGTAACCCTCGATCCATGACGTTGGTTCGAGGTCTGGTGTATAATTAGGCACTTTCCTTGGTCCCTTAAAGTGTTTGGGCATCGTTTGGTTCCGAAGGGCCGGGGATAAGCATGGTACCCCAACTCGCCCTACGCCCCCTACGAGGGGGGCCAGGGCGTCTTGGATATTCGGGAGATCTCGGCCCGACGGGTTCCGCTCGGGCGGGTTGTCCTGCGGGAAGTGTCGCGGCCCGCTGTTTACAACAGGTTGGTCCTCCGGCCTGCTCCTGGTATAGCTTGCCTGAGGGGTGGAGTGCAACCTCTCGAGGCTATGCGAGAACTGGGCGTTTTGAACCACCGCTGTTTTCAACATCTCGATGGCGTTCCTCGCTTCAGTCTCAGCTGGGGTGTTGCCGTGAATCAGAAGGGACTCCAGGTGGCGAGTTGCGGCAAGCACGTTATCCACCGAGTTGGAGAAGTGGCCTTGAGGGGTCCGGAAACGAGGAATTTGACCCTCAATCGGCTGAACCGGCGGGTTTGGTGGGAGTGTCGAACAGACGAGTCGGATTGAGGTCATGGGGCAGGCGATCCCTGGTGCCTTCGCTGATGGACGGCGTCGGACGCGCGTTGCTGTCTCTCAGGCCGCCAGTTATCAGTGTTTAAGCGCATCCTTTGGGCAGCAATTTGGGCTTGTCGAGTCTCGATCCTGGCGGATTCCATCTCAGCATCCTGATGAGCCTTCGCCACCGCTTCTCTGAGCTTTGCTAATTCTGTGTTTACCTCCGCTTGGTTCTCTGGCGTGAGGGGGGTTGCCATTAGCCTCGTGATTTCCGTCGCTAAATCTACCAGGTCCGCGGCTGGACTCCTGGACGTCTCGCCGGTCCCACCGCCTCCAGTAGGGTTTTGTGAGGGTTGAGTTGCCCCAGCCATGTAGATGGCGATTTGGCGGCGGGTTCGATCAAGGATTTCCGGATCCATGGCCAGCGACAAGCCTCCGAGACCGTCCCCATGGGAGACCGGATGGAATCTGAGTCGCCAAGTGTTCTGGTTCCTCCGATCCCTGCGTGAACCCCACAAAGACCGGGCGAGTTAAATTCTGTGTTATGACTGGGCGGACGTACCTGGCCGGCTCGACGATGTCGGTGGAGATGTCTGGCTCA
>NC_058521.1:279781671-279819171 GCF_904849725.1 Hordeum vulgare subsp. vulgare | reverse complement strand
TGTTGTCTTGTTCTCGTCGTTGTCATTGTTGTCATCGTTGTTGTTATTGTTGTTGTTGTTGTTGTTATTGTTGTCGTTGTTGTCCCTGTTGTCATTGTTGTCTCTATTCTCATTGTTGTTGTTGTTGTTGTTGTTGTTGTTGTTGTTGTTGTCGGTGTTGTCTTTGTTCTCGTCATTGTTGCCGTTGTTGTTGTTGTCGTCGTTGTTGTTGTTGTTGTTGTCGTTGTTGTCCTTGTGGTCACTGTTCTCGATGTTATAGTTATTGTTGGTGTTGTTATCATTGTTGTCGTTGTTCCAATTATTCCCGTCGTTGTCGTCGTCGTCATTGTCGTCGTTGTCGTTTTTGTTGTTGTCGTTTTTCTTATTCTTCTTCTCGTTGTTGTTGTTGTCGTTTTTCTTATTCTTCTTCTGGTTGTTGTTGTTGTTCTCGTTGTTGTTGTCATTGTCGTTGTTGTCGCTATTGTTGTTCTCGTCGTTGTTCTCAATGTTCTTGTCATTGTTGTGTTGCAGTCGTTGCCGTGGTCGTCATTGTTGTTGTTGGTTGTGGTCGTGGTGGTGTTGTTGTTGTTGTTATTGTTGTTGTTATCGTCGTCGTTGTCCTGTTCGTTGTTGTTGTTGTTGTTATTGTTCTTGTTATTGCTGTTGTTATACCTATTGCCGTTGTTGTTGTTGTTGTTGTTCTCTTAGTTGTCGTTGGTTTCGTTGTTCTTGTCGTTTTCGTCGTTGTCGTTGTTGTCGTCGTTGTGATCGTCATCATCATCGTCTTCGTCGTCCTTGTTGTTGTTCTTGTTCTTGTTGTTGTTGTTGCTGTTGTTGTTGTTGTTTTTGTTTTTGTTGTTGTTGTTGCTGTTGTTGTCATCGTCGTCGTCGTTATCTTCATCATCATCGTCGTCATCCTTGTGGTCATCGTCATCTTCATTGTTGTCGTCATTGTCGTCGTTGTCGTCGTCATCGTTGTTGTTGTTGTTGTTGTTGTCGTAGTTGTTGCTGGTTGTTGTTGTTGTTGTTGTTGTTGTTGTCGTCGTCGTCTTCATCGTCGTTATTGTTGTCGTCGTCGTCGTTGTTGTCGCTGTTATCATTGTTCTCTCTGTTGTCGTTGTCGTTGTTGTTGTCATTGTTGTCTTGTTCTCGTCGTTGTCATTGTTGTCATCGTTGTTGTTATTGTTGTTGTTGTTGTTGTTATTGTTGTCGTTGTTGTCCCTGTTGTCATTGTTGTCTCTGTTCTCATTGTTGTTATTGTTGTTGTTGTTGTTGTCGTTGTCGGTGTTGTCTTTGTTCTCGTCATTGTTGCCGTTGTTGTTGTTGTCGTCGTTGTTGTTGTTGTTGTTGTCGTTGTTGTCCTTGTTGTCATTGTTCTCGATGTTATCGTTATTGTTGGTGTTGTTATCGTTGTTGTCGTTGTTCCAATTATTCACGTCGTTGTCGTCGTCGTCATTGTCGTCGTTGTCGTTTTCGTTGTTGTTTTTCTTATTCTTCTACTGGTTGTTGTTGTTGTAGTTTTTCTTATTCTTCTTCTGGTTGTTGTTGTTGTTCTCGTTGTTCTTGTCATTGTCGTTGTTGTCGCTATTGTTGTTCTTGTCGTTGTTCTCAATGTTCTTGTCATTGTCGTTATTGCAGTCGTTGCCGTGGTCGTCATTGTTGTTGTTGGTGGTGGTCGTGGTGGTGTTGTTCTTGTTGTTATTGTTGTTGTTATCGTCGTCGTTGTCCTGTTCGTTGTTGTTGTTGTTGTTGTTGTTGTTGTTGTTGTTATTGTTGTTGTTGTAGTTATTGCTGTTGTTATACCTGTTGTCGTTGTTGTTGATGTTGTCGTCGTCGTTGTTGTTGTTGTTATTGTTGTTGTTGTTGTTGTTTTTATTGTTGTCGTTGTTCTCGTCTTTGTCGTTGTTGTGGTCATTGTCGTTGTCATTGTTCTCGTCATCGTCCTCATCGTTGTTGTTGTTTTTGTTGTTGTTGTTGTTGTTATTGTTGTGGTTGTTGTTGTTGTTGTTGTTTTTATTGTTGGTGTTGTTGTTGTTGATTTTGTTTTTGTTGTTGTTGTCATCGTCGTTTGTGTTGTGGTCGTCATTGTTGTTGTTGTTATTGTTGTTGTGTTGTTGTTGTTGTTGTTGTTGTTGTTTTTGTTGTTGTTGTTTTTGTTGTTGTTGTTGTTGTTGTTGTTGTTGTTGTTGTTGCAATTGTCATCGTCGTCGTTGTTATTGTTGTTGTTGTTGTTGTTGTTGTTATTGTTGTTGTTGTGGTGGTGGTGGTGGTGGTGGTTGTTGTTGTTGTTGTTGTTGTTGTTGTTGTTGTCGTTGTTGTTGTTGTGGTGGTGGTGGTGGTTGTTGTTGTTGTTGTTGTTGTTGTTGTTGTTGTTGTTGTTGTTGCCATCATCGTCGTCGTCATCATCATTATCATCCTCGTCGTCATTGTAATCGTCATCGTTGTTGTTGTTGTTGTCCTGTTGTTGTCCTTGTCATCGTCGTTGTCTTCGTTGTTGTTGTTGTTGTTGTCGTCGTCGTTGATGTCGTTGTTGTCGTTGTTGTCGCTATTGTTGTCCTTGTCGTTGTTCTCGTTGTTCTTGTCATTGTCGTTGTTCCCGTCATTGTCGTCGTCGTCATTGTGGTTGTTGGTGGTGGTGGTGTTGTTGTTGTTGTTGTTGTTATCGTCGTCGTTGTCCTGTTCATTGTTGTCGTTGTTGTTGTTGTTGTTGTTGCTTTCGCTATTGTCGTTGTTGTTGATGTTGTCGCGGTTGCCGTTGTTGTTATTGTTGTTGTTGTTGTTGTTTTCATTGTTGTCGTTGTTCCCGTCTTTGTCGTTGTTATCGTTATTGTCGTTGTCATTGTTGTCGTCGTCGTCATCGTTGTTGTTATTGTTGTTGTTGTTTTTGTTGTTGTTGTTGTTGTTGTTATTGTTCTTGTTGTTGTTGTTATTGTTGTTGTTGTTGTTGTTGTTGTTGTTGTCGTTGTTGTTGTTGTTGCTGTTATTGTTGATGTTGTTGTTGTTGTTGTTGTTGTTGATGTTCTTGTTGTTGTTGTTGTTTTTGTTGTTGTTGTTGTTGTTATAGTTGTTGTTGTTGCTGTTGTTGTTGTTGTTGTTGTTGGTGTTGTTGTTCTTGTCTTCGTCGTTGTCGTCGTCGTCATCCTCGTCGTCGTCGTCGTTGTCATCGTTCTTTTTTTCGTCATTGTCATCATCATCATCGTCATTGTTGTTCTTGTTGTTGTTGTTGTTGTTTTTCTTGTTGTTCTTGTTGTTGTCATCGTCGTCATCATAGTTTTGTTGTGTTGTTGTTATTGTTGTCATTTTTGTCATTCTAGTCTTTGTTCTCGTTGTGGTTGTTGTTGTCATTGTCCTCATCGTTATCGTTGTGGTTGTTGTTGTCATCATACTTGTCGTTGTCATTGTTGTCTATGAGGTCGTTGTTCTCGTCGTTGTCGTTGTGGTCGTCGTTGTCGCTATGGTCGTCGTTATTGTCATTGTTGTCTTTGTTTTCATTGTTGTTGTTCTTGTTGTTGTTGTTCTTGTTCTTGTAGTTCTCGTTTGTTTCGTTGTTCTTGTCATTTCGTCGTTGTCGTTGTTGTCGTTGTTCTGATCATCATCATCGTCGTCATCGTCGTCGTCATCGTCGTTGTCGTTGTTGTTGTTGTGGTGGTTGTTGTTGTTGTTGTTGTTGTTGTTGTTGTTGTTGTTGTTTTGTTGTTGTTGTTATTGATGTTGGTGTCATCGTCGTCGTCGTTGTCTTCATCAGCATCGGCGTCATCTTTGTCATCGCCATCGTCTTCGTTGTTGTCGTCATTGTCTTCGTTGTCGTCGTTATCGTTGTTGTTTTTGTTGTTGTTGTTGTTGTTGTTGTAGTTGTTGTCGTTGTTGTTGTTGTCGTCGGTGTTGTTGTCGTCGGTGTTGTTGTCGTCGTTGTTGTTGTCGTCGTTGTTGTTGTCGTCGTTATTGTTGTTGTTGTTGTTGTTGTTGTTGTTGTTGTCTTCGTCGTCGTCGTCGTCATCCTTGTAGTCATCGTCGTTGTCATTGTCGTCATCGTCATCGTCGTCATTGTTGTTCTTGTTGTTGTTGTTGTTGTTCTTGTTGTTTTTCTTGTTGTTCTTGTTGTGGTCATCGTCGTCATCATAGTTTTGTTGTGTTGTTGTTATTGTTGTCTTTGTTGTCATTCTAGTCTGTGTTGTCATTGTGATAGTTGTTGTCGTTGTTGTCGTTGTTCTCATTGTTATCGTTGTGGTCGTTGTTGTCCTCGTCCTTGTTGTTGTCATTGTTGTCTATGAGGTCATTGTTCTTGTCATTGTCGTTGTGGTCATCGTTGTCATTGTGGTCGTCGTTGTTGTCGTTGTTGTCGCTCTTGTCATTGTTGACGATGTTGCCGTTGTTGTTGTTGTTATTGTTTTTGTTCTCTTAGTTGTCGTTGGTTTCGTTGTTCTTGTCGTTTTTGTCGTTGTCGTTGTTGTCGTCGTTGTGTTCGTCATCATCATCGTCTTCGTCGTCCTTGTTGTTGTTCTTGTTCTTGTTGTTGTTGTTGTATTGGTTGTTGTTGTTGTTGTTGTTGTTTTTGTTTTGTTGTTGTTGTTGTTGTTGTCATCGTCGTCGTCGCTGTCTTCATCATCATCGTCGTCATCCTTGTCGTCGTCGTCATCTTCGTTGTTGTCGTCATTGTCGTCGTTGTCGTCGTCATCGTTGTTGTTGTTGTTGTTGTTGTTGTTGTTGTTGTTGTTGTTGTTGTTGTTGTTGTCGTAGTTGTTGCTGGTTGTTGTTGTTGTTGTTGTTGTTGTTGTTGTTGTCGTCGTCGTCGTCTTCATCGTCGTTATTGTTGTCGTCGTCGTCGTTGTTGTCGTTGTTGTCATTGTTCTCTCTGTTGTCGTCGTCGTCGTTGTTGTCACTGTTGTCTTGTTCTCGTCGTTGTCATTGTTGTCATCGTTGTTGTTATTGTTGTTGTTGTTATTGTTGTCGCTTTTGTCCCTGTTGTCATTGTTGTCTCTGTTATCGTTGTTGTTGTTGTTGTTTTCGGTGTTGTCTTTGTTCTCCTCATTGTTGCCGTTGTTGTTGTTGTTTTTGTTGTTGTTGTTGTTGTTGTTGTTGTTGTTGTTGTTGTTGTTGTTGTTGTCGTTGTTGTCTTCGTCGTCGTCGTCGTCATCCTCGTCGTCGTCGTCGTTGTCATTGTCGTCATCGTCATCGTCGTCATTGTTGTTGTTGTTGTTGTTGTTTTTCTTGTTGCTCTTGTTGTGGTCATCGTCGTCATCATAGTTTCGTTGCGTTGTTGTTATTGTTGTCATTGTTGTCATTCTAGTCTTTGTTGTCGTTGTGATAGTTGTTGTCGTTGTTGTCGTTGTTCTCATCGGTATCGTTGTGGTCGTTGTTGTCCTCGTCCTTGTTGTTGTCATTGTTGTCTATGAGGTCAATGTTCTTGTCGTTGTCGTTGTGGTCATCGTTGTCGCTGTGGTCGTCGTTGTTGTCGTTGTTGTCGCTCCTGTCATTGTTGACGAGGTTGCCGTTGTTGTTGTTGTTCTTGTTCTTGCTCTCTTAGTTGTCGTTGGTTTCGTTGTTCTTGTCATTTTCGTCGTTGTCGCTGTTGTCCTCGTTGTGATCGTCATCATCATTGTCTTCGTCGTCCTTGTTGTTGTTCTTGTTGTTGTTTTTGTTGTTGTTGTTGTTGTTGTTGTTCTTGTTGTTGTAGTGGTTGTTGTTGTTGTTGTTTTTGTTTTTGTTGTTGTTGTTGCTGTTTTTTTCATCGTCGTCGTCGTTGTCTTCATCATCATCGTCGTCATCCTTGTCGTCGTCGTCATCTTCATTGTTGTCGTCACTGTCGTCGTTGTCGTCGTCATCGTTGTTGTTGTTGTTGTTGTTGTTGTTGTCGTAGTTGTTGCCGGTTGCTCTTGTTGTTGTTGTTGTCGTCGTCGTCGTCTTCATCGTCGTTATTGTTGTCGTCGTCGTCGTTGTTGTCGCTGTTGTCATTGTTCTCTCTGTTGTCGTTGTCGTTGTTGTTGTCATTGTTGTCTTGTTCTCGTCGTTGTCATTGTTGTCATCGTTGTTGTTATTGTTGTTGTTGTTGTTATTGTTGTCGTTGTTGTCCCTGTTGTCATTGTTGTCTCTGTTCTCGTTGTTGTTGTTGTTGTTGTTGTTGTCGGTGTTGTCTTTGTTCTCGTCATTGTTGCCGTTGTTGTTGTTGTTGTTGTTGTTGTTGTTCTTGTTCTTGTCGTTGTTGTCGTTCTTGTCCTTGTTGTCATCGTTGTCGATGTTATCGTTATTGCTGGTGTTGTTATCGTTGTTGTCGTTGTTCCAATTATTCCCGTCGTCGTTGTCGTCGTCGTCATTGTCGTCGTTGTCGTTTTTGTTGTTGTCATTTTTCTTATTCTTCTTCTGGTTGTTGTTGTTGTTGCTGTTACTATTATTGTTGTTGTTGTTGTTGTTGTTGTTGTTGTTGTTGTTTTTGTTCTTGTTGTTGTTGTCGTTTTTGTTGTTGTCATTTTTCTTATTCTTCTTCTGGTTGTTGTTGTTGTTGCTGTAACTATTGTTGTTGTTGTTGGTGGAGGTGGTGGTGGTGTTGTTGTTGTTGTTGTTGTTGTTGTTGTTGTTGTCGTTGTTCTTATTGTTGTTGTTCTTGTTGTGGTGGTGGTTGTTGTTGTTGTCGTCATCGTCATCGTAGTCGTCATAGTTGGCGTTGTCTTCATCAGAGTCATCGTCATCGCTGTTGTTGCTTTTGTTATTGTACTTATTGTTATTGTTGTTGTTGTTGTTGTTGTCATCGTCGTCATCGTTATCATCATCGTCTTTGTTGTTGTTGTTGTTGTTGTTGTTGTTGTTGTTGTCTTTATTGTTGTTGTTGTCGTTGATGTCATTGTTGTCGCTGTTGTAGTTTTTGTTGTTTTTGTCGTTGTTCTCGGCATTGTCGTCGTAGTTGTCGTCATTGTTCTTGTTGTTGTTGTTGTTGTTGTCGTCGTCGTCGTCGTCGTCGTCGTCATCTTCGTCGTCGTTGTTGTTGTCGCCATCGTCGTTGTTGTCGATGTTGTTGTTGTCGTTGTTGTCGTTGTTGTTATCGTTATTATTATCGTTGTTGTCGATGTTGTTATCGTTGTTGTCCATGTTGTTATCATTGTTGTCGATGTTGTTATCGTTGTTGTCGATGTTGTTATCGTTGTTGTCGCTGTTGTTATCGTTGTTGTTGATATTGTTGTTGTTCTTGTTGTTGTTGTTGTTGTTGTTATCATTGTTGTCGTTCTTCTCGTTATTCTCTTCATTGTCGCCGTTGTCGTTGTTGTCATCGTTGTCGTTGCCGTCGTCGCCGTCGTCGTCGTCGTCGTCGTTGTTGTTGTTGTTGTTGTTGTTGTTGTTGTTGTTGTTGTTGTTTTCATTGTTTTCGTTGTTCTCGTCTTTGTCGTTGTTGTCCTCATTGTTGTTTTCGTTGTTGTCGTCATCGTCGTCATCGTTATTGTTATTGTTGTTGTTTTTTTTATTGTTGTTGTTGTTGTTGTTGTTATTGTTGATGTTGTTGTTGTCTTTGTTGTTGTTGTCGTTGTTGTTGTCGTCATCATCATTGTTGTTGTTGTTGTTGTTTTCGTCGTCGTTGTCATCATCGTCATCGGCGTCGGCGTCGTCGTCATTGTCATCATCGTCATCGACGTCGGCGTCGTCATTCTTGTTCTTGTTGTAGTTATTTTTCTTGTTGTTCTTGTTGTTGTCATCGTTGTCATCATAGGTTCGTTGTGTTGTTGTTATTGTTGTCTTTGTTGTCATTCTAGTATCTGTTGTCGTTGTGGTTGTTGTTGTCGTTGTTGTCGTTGTTCTCATCGTTATCGTTGTGGTCGTTGTTGTCGTCGTCCTTGTTGTTGTCACTGTTTTCTATGAGGTCGTTGTTCTTGTAGTTGTCGCTGTGGTCATCGTTGTTGTCGTTGTTCTCGTTGTTCTCATCGTTATCGTTGTGGTCGTTGTTGTCGTCGTCCTTGTTGTTGTCACTGTTGTCTATGAGGTCGTTGTTCTTGTCGTTGTCGCTGTGGTTATCGTTGTTGTCGTTGTTGTCTCTGTTGTCATTGTTGACGATGTTGCCGTTGTTGTTCTTGTTGTTGTTGTTTTTCTCGTAGTTGTCGTTGGTTTTGTAGTTCTTGTCGTTTTCGTCGTTGTTGTTGTTGTCGTCGTTGTGATCGTCATCATCGTCACCGTCGTCGTTGTTGTTGTTGTTATTGTTGTTGTTGTTGTTGTTGTTGTTGTTGTTGTTGTTGTGTTTGTTGTTGTTGTTGCTGTTGTTGTCATCGTCATTGTCGTTGTCTTCATCATCATCGTCGTCATCCTTGCGGTCGTCGTCGTCTTAGTTGTTGTCGTCGTTGTCGTCGGCATCGTTGTTGTTGTTGTTGTTGTAGTTGTAGTTGTTGTTTTTTGTTGTTGTTGTTGTTGTTGTTGTCGTCGTCGTTGTCGTCTTCGTCATCGTTGTTGTTGTTGTTGTCGTTATTGCATTGTTCTCTCTGTTGTCATCGTTGTTGTTGTTGTCATTGTTGTATTGTTCTCGTCGTTGTCGTAGTTGTTGTTTTTTGTTATTGTTGTTGTTGTTATTGTTGTCGTTGTTGTCGTTGTTGTCATTGTTGTCTCTGTTGTCGTTGTTGTTGTTGTTGTCGGTGTTGTCGTTGTTCTCTTCATTGTTGTCGTCGTCGTTGTTGTTGTTGTTGTTGTTTTTTTTGTTGTTGTTGTCTATGTTGTCGTTTTTGTCATTGTTTTCGATGTTGTCGTTATTGTTATTGTTGTTATCGTTGTTGTCGTTGTTCCTGTTATTTCCGTCGTCATAGTTGTTGCCGTCATCGTCATTGTCGTCGTTGTCGTTTCTGTTGTTCTTGTTTTTCTTGTTCTTCTTGTTGTTGTTGTTGTTCATGTTCTTATTGTTGTTGTTGTTGTTATTCTTGTTCTTGTTGTTCTTATTCTGGTTGTTGTTATTGTTGTTGTTGTTGTTGTTGTTGTTGTCGTCGTTGTTCTTATTGCTGTTGTTATTGTTGTGGTTGTTGTTGTGGTGGTAGTTGTTGTTGTTGTCGTTATCGTCATTGTTGTCGTCGTCTTTATCGTAGTCGTCGTAATCGTTGTTGTCGCTGTTGTTGTTTTTGTTGTTTTTGTCATTGTTATCATCATTGTCGTTGTTGTCGTGGTAGTTGTCGTCGTCGTCGTCTTTGTTGTTTTTGTTATTATTGTTGTTGTTGTTGTTGTTGTTGTTGTTGTTGTTGTCGTCGTCGTCGTCATCGTCGTCGTCATCTTCATCGTCGTCGTCATCTTCGTCATCGTCGTTGTTATCGCTGTTGTTGTCGTTGTTTTCGATGTTGTCTTTGTTGTTGTTGATATTGTTGATGTTGTTGATATTGTTGTTGTTGTTGTTGTTGTTGTTCTTATCATTGTTGTCGTTCTTCTCGTTATTCTCGTCATTGTCGCCATCGTCGTTGTTGTCGTCATTGTTGTCGTCGACGTTGTCGTCGTCGTTGTTGTTGTTCTTGTTGTTGTTGTTGTTGTTGCTCTTGTTGTTGTTGTTTTTGTTTTTGTTGTTGTTGTTGTTGTTGTAGTTGTTGTGGTTATTGTTGTTTTTGTTGTTGTTGTGACTGTTGTTATTTTTGTTGCTGTTGTTGTTGTTGTGGTTGTTGTTGTTGTTGTTGTTGTTGTTGTGGTTCTTGTTGTTGTGGTTCTCGTTGTTGGTTTTGTGGTTGTTGTTGTTGTGGTTGTTGTTGTTGTTGTTGCTGTTGTCATCATCATCGTGGTTGTCGTCGTTATCGTTGTCGTCCTCATCATAATTGTTGTCGTCGTCGTCGTTGTCGTTGTTGTTGTTGATGATGATGATGATGATGATGATGATGATCTTCTTATTATTCGTTGTCCTCATAGTCGTCATCATCGTTATTGTTGTTGTTGTTGTTGTTGTTGTTGTTGTCGTTGTCGTTGTTCTTGTTCTTGTTGTCGACGTCATCATCGTCGTCGCCATCGTGGTCGTTGTTGTTCTTGCTGTTGTAGCAGTTGTTGTTGTTATGATTGTTGTTGTTTTTGTTGTTGTTCTTGTTGTTGTTGTTGTCGTCGTCCCCGTCTTCATTGTTGTTTTTGTTGTTGTTGTTGTTTTGTTTTTGTTGGTTTGGTTGTTATTGTTGTTGTTGTTGTTGTTGTTGTTGTTGTTGTTGTTGTCGTCGTTCTCGTCATCGTCATTGTTGTTGTGGTGGTCGTTGTTGTCGATGTTCTCGTTGTTGTTGTCGTTGTCGTAGTTGGTCTTGTTGTTGTCGTCATTGTCTTTGTTGACGTCGTTGTCGTCGTCATCGTCATCGTTATTGTTGTTGTTGTTGTGGTGGTGGTGGTGGTTCTTGTTGTTGTTGTTGTTGTGGTGGTTGTTGTTGTTGTTATTGTTGTTGTTTTTGTTGTTTTTGTTGTTGTTATTGTTGTTGTTGTTGTTGTCGTTGTCATCGTCGTCGTCGCCATCGTCTTCATTGTTTTTGTCGTTTTTGTTGTTGTCCTGGATGTCGTTGTTGACGTTGTTGTCGCTGTTGTTCTTGTTGTTGTTATTGTCATTGTTGTCCTTGTCCTCGTCATTATCGTTGTTGTCATCGTATCCTTGTTCTCGTCATTGTCGTTGTTGTCATTGTCGTCGTTGTCATTGTCGCTCTTGTCGTTGTCGTTGTCGTCGTCGTCGTTGTTGTTGTTTTTATTGTTGTTGTTGTTGTTGTTGTTGTTGTTGTCGTTGTTGTTGTCGTCGTTGTCGTCGTCGTCGTCCTTGTTGTTGTTGTTGCTTAGGGAGTCTCTGATCCCCAAAAACTTCAACCCCTAAGAATAAGCTTTGAGTCTGCTTTTATAGGAAAGGGGTCACCAACAGTGTGCTCACGGGATGCCAAGTGACTAATGTTCACCACTCTACTTCGTCGGTCGTGTCAGGGGTAGTAAATGCCTTGTCTGGCCCCTGACTTGCCGCAAGATGGTTGCGACACGTACCCAGATGAATCGACACCTGGGCCTTGTGATGGCACACAAGGGATGTGTTGGAGCGGTCGGATTATGGTAGAAACTAGTGGGGACACCTCGCGAACGAACAGGGGCTTGCTGGCGTGGAGCCTCCATCGGGTGACTTGGTCAACTCCCCGGTAAGGAGGGCTTGCCGAGGGCCTTGAACACATTCCCGACAAGGAGGGCTTGCCGGGGGGGCCTCTCCAGTTTGTGCGAGCCTTCCTGGCAAGGGAAACTTGCCGGGGTCTTGCTATTCTTCGGGTAGTCTTCCCGGCGAAGCGGGCTTGCCGGGGCCTTCGGAATCTTCCCAGCAAGGAGGGCTTGCCTGGGCCTTGCGTTTGAAGCCCTTGTACTCCACGCCCCTCCCGGTGAGGGAAGGGCGTGGCCTCGACGGGTCTTAGACTGCCTTTCTGGTGCTCTTCCCGATACGCTGTCATGAGGGGCGTCGCCGATGCCCGTGCACATGTCTGGGGGACAAGGGACCCCAGTCTCTATTGCACTGACAGGTGCCCGTGGGCCTGGGCCACACACGCGCATGGGACTTTGCTGGGCCCGGCCCAAAGTAGTGTATGGACTCCCTCAGCAGGGGACTCTGTAGCTTTCGAGCCGTTTCGGGCGGCCCTTCCCCACGTCAGGCATCAAACGCTCGAGGTGGAGAAGTGCGCGCACAGTAGCCTCCCCACCTCCCGACGCGTTACTGCCATGCATGAAGCATGCCCTGTAAAGTTCACGCATGTGGCGTTCGTGGCAATAATGGCCGCATTTGTGGCATGGCCCGCCCCCGCATGCATTGGTGCAGCAGGGCGGTTCCCTGTTCGCCCGTGATCATGGGAGATTTGGCGAGAGGGGCGGCCGTTTATGGAGTGAGGGGAGCTCGCCCCCGCGCCTCGCACTATAAATTAGGTAGTTTGTGAGGGGGTTTCGCTCATCTATCAGCTCCTCGAACATCCACCGCCCCTAGCTTGCATCTATAGAATCTTTTGTAGCTCCAGGTGGCGCTCGCCCTACCCATGGCTAGGGGACGAGCGAGGCCACCATCGGCAGCCAGGGCGGCAAGGGGATCCCACTCGGATCACGCCACAGCTTCGAGGGGTGCAGCTACGGAAGGCGGCACGAGCTTTCGCTGTGGCGGAGGGGCGAGAAGCCGCGGTCGCCAGAGAAGCTGTGGCCGGGGGAGGTGGAGTGCTAATCTAGCACCTCCGTCTTCTCCCGTGCTTGGCGGGCACTCGGACAGGACGGCGCTGGAGTTCGTCGTGGAGCTACACGGCGTCCCGCGGGGCCATTTGTATCTCCCTCGCCCTTTTGCTAGGGCGATGGAGGCCGCGAAGCCCCCTGTCTTGTGGTTGTGGGAGTACGGTTCCTCCCACGGCGCTATGCAACTGCACGCGGAGTACCCGAAGCGCCGCTCCATGTTGCTCGGGCGGGGCTGGAAAGCCTTCGCCCGCGCCCACAGCCTCGAGGATGGGCATATCCTCCGCTTCAAGCTAGCGGAGGATAATATAATATCCGTTAAGTTTCGTGGACGCTCAGGTGTGCGTCTCGTGGACGTTAGGATCTCGGGGGGGCAGGTCGGAGTACGACTCCCCAAGGTCCGATTGACTACCGGCCCTGCCGCCGAGGCCCGCTCACGCTTGTCGCCCGCCCGGTGGGGTTACTCTGCCGGAGCCCGCATGGACACCTCGTCTTTGAGGAGGTGCGATCGCGGGCTCTTGCTTCTTCATCCCCTCGGGTTGACCTGTCTTCCTCCCCCGTTCTCCTCCGCGTAGTGCTCGTCCACGAGAAACCAGCTTGGGTTGCGCCGGGGGTCGTCCCGCTTTTTGTCTTCTTGAACTTCTGCTCAGCGAGCATGTCCCACGCCGAAAGAGAGTGTAATAGGTTAGAGTAGCAAAAATCATTCATGTAATATGTCTGAGTTTGTTTCGAACAAATGAATGAAATGTTGTTTTCCTTTAATGATTCGGCTTTTGCATTTTCAGGAAGCTTGCAAGCGCGACTGGACCTGCCGCTAGTGCTTTGAGAAACCGATCCTTAGCAGTTCGCTTGAGGGGTCGTTATAGGCAAGGCTCCTCGCCGCACTCAGTGCAATCATTAGATCGTCGAGCATGGCTCGAGGCGAAATAAGGTGCTATGTAGCCACTTAGGGTGTTGAACAGGTTCGAAATAGTGAGAAGGCACTCTGTGGCCGTTCATGTCGTTGAACTAGTTCGAAACAAAACTAAGGCGCACTGATCGTGACAAGGTTCCACATACGTGTAGGTTTCTCAAACAAGGTTTGGGATCTTCCAGAAAGGGAACAACCTATCTACTCTGAAATCTCATCTGAAATATTTATCACTGATCTCTCGTGCCGCGATACTTCTCCTCGCGGCGCTTGGGTCCTTTGTCGGGGACTTAGATCCCCGGGAAGGAGGAAACTATACTCTTCCGGCAACTTCCCCTCCGGCAAGGTATTTGTCGATAGTTCTCGACTGTCGTACAAGAGGGGGGTTGCCGGAGCATAACTCCTTTTCCAGTATTGCCTGGCCGTGCTGAGGGAACCCCCGACCGCACCATTGGCGAAGACGTGATGCTTCTGGCCTGGGTTCCGGGGCCCGTAGGCGCATTCTCTATGGCTATGCACCTCTTCGTAGAGGTGCTTCGCTCGGAGTATGTGCCGGAGGCCACGCTGGAGCCCCTGGCACACCCTCGACAGCAGCGCACTATCCCAGAGAGGTGTGTTAGACTGATGCCTTCGACCTCGAGGTCTTTGTCCCCCTAGCCTGCGTTCGCGTAGCAGGGCGCTCCCGCAGGCGTCAAGAGGCCGTGGCAAAGTAGAGCGACCACCGTTGCGCCCCCTTCGAGGTAGCTTGCTTGAATCCGCGAAGAAGCTCTCAACCATCGCTTTCCCTACCTGGCGTGCCAAAGATGTCGGTCAAAACCAACAACTATGGGAAACTCGAGGAGTCCCTTGATCGTTTGGCGGGGAGAGAGAGGAATCGCATCGAGAGCGGAACTAGAGATCAAAACCGGCAATGTCCTTTTTACCCAGGTTCGGGCCGCTTGACGCGTAAAACCCTAGTCCTGCTTAGTTTGTATTGTGTGCTTACTGTAGGGTTCTTTTGCTAGAGTAACTTATTAGCTGATTAGGTAGTCTTTGATCCCCAAAAAGTTCAACCCCTAAGAATGAGCTTTGGGCCTCTTTTTATAGGCAAAGGGGTCACCAACAGTGTGCTCACGGGATGCACAGTGAACAGTGTTCGCCGCTCTACTTCTTCGGTGGTGTCAGGGGCAGTAAATGCCTTGTCTGACCCCTGACCTGCCGGAAGATGGTTGCGAGACGTACCTAGGTGAATCGACACCTGGGCCTTGTGCGGGCACACGAGGGATGTGCTTGACCGGTCAGATTCTGGTGGAAACTCGTGGGGACACCTGGCGAGCGAACATGGGCTTGCCGGCTTGGAACCTCCATCGGGTCACCTGGTCACCTCCCCGGCAAGGAGGGTTTCCCGGGGACCTTGAACACTTTGTCGGAAAGGAGGGCTTGCCGGGAGCCTCTCAAGTCGTGCGAGCCTTCCCGGCAAGGGAAACTTGTCGGGGTCTTGCTGTTCTTCGGGTAGTCTTCCTGGCGAAGCGGGCTTGCTGGGGCCTTGGCAATCTTCCCGGCAAGGAGGGCTAGTCGGGGACTTGCGTCTGGCACCCTTGTACTCCACGCCCCTCGCAGTGAGGGAAGGGCGTGGCTTTGGCGGGTCTTGGACTGCCTTTATGCTGCTCTTCTCGGTACACTATCGTCAGGGGCGTCGCCGATGCCCGCGCACAAGTCTAGGGCACTAGCGACCCCAGTCTCTAGTGCACTGAAACCGCCGAAGCTATGAGGGAAGAGCACCCGGGCGTCCGCTATAATAGAGAGGGTAGAACATTTGGTAGGGGGGTTCATTCTGACCCAAGTGCAACACACCAAGCCACTTGGCATCCGGAGGCTCGAGAGCACTTTGTTAGTTCATCCATCAACCTCCGTGAGATGCAATCCACCAAAAGTAGGAGTAGGGTTTTACGCTTCGCATCGGCCCGAACCTGGGTAAACTGTTGTGTTATGTGCTACCTTCACATTCGAGTGAGTCCTTCGTCGTTTCCATCGAGAAGCGGGCTAGGTGAGGCTAAGCTAGGAGAGATCATTGATACGTCTCCATCGTATCTACTTTTCCAAACTCTTTTGCCCTTGTTTTGGACTCTAATTTCCATGATTTGAAAGGAACAAACCTGGACTAACCCTGTTTTCAGCAGAATTGCCTTGGTGTTGTTTTTGTGCAGAAATGAAAGTTCTTGGAACATCCTGAAAATTTATGGAGAATATTTTTGGAAAATATGAAAAATACCTGCGCAACGATCCACCAGAGGGGATGGGCCAGTGGGCCACAAGCCCTGTAGCCGCCCCCCCCTGGTGGCGGCTACCAAGCTTGTGGGGCCCACGTGGCTCTGCTGCCCCCAAACTCAGCTCTATAAATTAACTTCCGTCCCAGAAAAAATCAAGAGAGAAGATTTCGTCGCGTTTGCGATACGGAGGCGCCGCCACATTCTATTCTTCATCTGGATGGCAGATCTGTAGTCCGTTTTGGGCTCCGGAGAGGGGAAATTGTCGCCATCGTCATCATCAACCTTCTTCCCTCTCCAATTCCATGAAGCTCTTCATCGTTCGTGAGTAATATATTTGTAGGCTCGCTGGGTGGTGATGAGTAGGATGAGATCTATCACGTAATGGAGTTAGTTTTGACGGGCATTGATCCCTAGTATCCACTATGTTCTAAGATTGATGTTGCTACTACTTTGCCATGCTTAATGCTTGTCACCAGGGCCCGAGTGCCATGATTTCAGATCTGAAATTATTATGTTGTTACCAATATATGTGTGTTTTAGATCCGATCTGGCAAGTTGTAGTTACCTACTATGTGTTATGATCCGGCAACCCTGTAGTGACAATAACCGGAACCACTCCAAGTGATGACCATAGTTTGTGGAGTTCATGTGTTCACCAAGTGCTAATGCGTTGGTCAGGTTTGTTATTAAAAGTAGAACCTTAATATCCCGTAATTTCCTTTTGGACCCCGCTACCACGGGGGGGATGGACAATAGATGTCATGCAAGTTCTTTTCCCTAAGCACGTATGACGACAAAACGGAATGCATGCCTACATCACATTGACAAACGGGAGCTAGCCACATATCTCTCCGTGTTATAACTGTTGCATGATGAATATCATCCAAACAAATCACCGACCCATTGCCTACGAGTTTGTCCTACTGCTGATGTTACTTGTTTTGCTCTGCTGTTGTTACTACTGTTGCTGCTGCTGTTACTTGCTTTGCTCTGATGTTGTTACTACTCTTGCTACTGGCTACTGCTGTCACTACTGTTGTTCCTTGCCACTGTTGTTACTCGTTACACTGCTGCTACCTACTACAATACTTTTTCTCGCGCCGTTGACGGGAAAGAATACTTTCCGTCCACGCTCAACTTGTGGCGCCATTGATACAAGCGTTCAGAATAGTCTGTCGTCAACAGATGGTTTGTGGCACCGTTGTTATCATACTACTTTGCTGCTAATACTTTGCTTGCAGATACTAATCTTTCACGTGTGGTTGAATCTGACACATTCAGTTGCTAATACTTGAGAATATTCTTCCACTTCCTGTCAGGCGAACCAACAAATTTGGGTTGAAAACTCTACCCTCGAATACTGCCGCGAACCCATGCGTTGGTGGGCCATTGCAAGACAATTGCTAATTGTTGAGCAACTGGGAGCAGTTCTGTCTCCGTTGCCGTGGAGGCATCAAGTCAGGAACACGTCAACCACATTTCTCTAGTGTCGTTGCCGGGGACTGCTGGCAGCATTTTTTCTGGCGCCGTTGCTGGGGAAGGGATTGCTATATTCTCTGAGTCACTTGTGATTTATATCTGCTGATCACTATGATGAATCGGAAAGATCCAAAAACCAAAGTCTTGCCCTCAACTATGAGGGGAGGTAAGGAACTGCCATCTAGCTCTGCACTTGATTCACCTTCAGTTATGAGTAAGTTTGTGACACCACCTCCTGCTAGAAATCTTGATATGTCGCCTGTTCTTGATGATGCTTATGATGCTACTATGCCTGATACTGCTAGAGATGTTATGCCTAATACTGCTAGAGATGCTATGCTTGATACTGCTAGAGATGCTATGCCTGATGATGCTATGCTTGATACTGCCTTGCCTAATGATGCTAGAGATGCTATTTTTCCTGATGATGCTATGCTTGATACTGCTAGAGATACTACTTTGCCTGATATGCCACTAGGGGTATTCCTTGATGCTCATATTGCTAGAGTTACTGCCAATGCTCGTGATGCTTCTGAAACTGCCGATACTATTGAGATAGAACCTGCTTTTGCTCCTGCTAGATCTAGCTCTCCTAGATATTAATTTCCTGATATACCTGAGGGTTATCTTATGGAGGGAGAGATAGTTGAGGATTTTCTTGCGTGTAAGGATGCCTATGACGCTGTGAAATTGCTTCTCAAGTGGAAGGAAAAATCTTTGAAAGCTAGGATGAAATACGACCCGAAGTTTGCCACTTCACCTATCTTTGTCACCGATAAGGATTATAAATTCTCTGTCGACCCTGAGATAATCTTTCTAGTCGAATATGATCCTTTATATGGTTATGAGTCTGAGACGGTCGTAGCCCCTCTTACCAAACTACACGATATGGCCACCCTTTTCACTAGTGAGGAGAAGATCCGCCACTACTATATCCTTAAGTTGTTTCTTTTCTCTCTAAAGGATGACGCTAAAGCCTGGTTCACTTCTCTTGCTCCTGGATGTGTGAGTAGTCCCCAGGATATGGTCTATTACTTCTGTGAGAAATATTTCCCTGCCCATAAGAAGCAAGCTGCCTTGCAGGAAATATAGAACTTTGCTCATCTCAAAGAAGAGAGTCTCCCACAAGCTTGGGGGAGGCTCATCCAGCTACAGAATTCTTTGCCTGATCACCCTCTTAAGAAGAACGAGATACTTGATATCTTCTATAACGGACTTAACGATGCTTCTAGAGACCACCTAGATAGTTGTGCCGGTTGTGTTTTTAGGGAACGAACTATAGAACAAGCTGAGATGCTACTGAATAACATCTTGATCAACGATAATGCTTGGACTATTCCCGAACCACCTCCTAAGCCAACTCCGAAGAAAAGAGGTATTCTATTCCTCAGTCTCGAAGATATGCAAGAAACCAATAAATCTATGCAAGAGAAAGGCATTAGATCTGAAGATATCAAAAATCTACCACCTATCAAAGAGATCCATGGTCTCGATAACCCGATACAGGTAGTAGAAGTAAATTCTCTGTGTAGGTTTGATGAGAGTGATATTCCTTTTGACAAACCTGCTAGCCTATGCTTTGATGAAGTTGACAAGTTTGTTGCCAAACAACAGAGTTTCAATGATTATGTTAGCAGACATTTGCAACAAAGTACTCGTATGCTTAGTCATTTAAGTGCTTGTGTAGACAGAAATGTCAATGATCTGATGCTTCTAAATAAACAGGCCTCTATGATTACTACTCAGGTAGAACAAGTACTTAAAACTCAGAATGACTTGCTCAATGAATTAAATGACAACTCTGTCAGAGTCATTACTAGAGGAGGCCCAATTACTCAGGAACCTTTGTATCGTGAAGACCATCCAAAGATAATTGATCAAGATTCTCAAGGAATTAATGCTGATGCACCCAGTCATCCTAAGAAGAAGAAGGATGATAGAAACCTACATGTCAGTTCACCAAATACTGTCACACCTGAAGAACCAAATGATATTTCTGCGTCTGATGCAGAAACACAATCTGGTGATGAACATGAACCTGGTGACAATATGGACAGCGATGTTCATAATGATGCTCAACCTAGCAATGATAAGGATGTGGAGATTGAACCTACGATTAATCCTGATAACCCACAACCTAAGAGATACAATAAGAATGACTTCGCTGCTAGGAAGCATGGTAAAGAAAGGGAGTCATGGGTTCAGAGACCCATGCCCTTTCCCCCTAAGCCATCCAAGAAAAAGGATGATGAGGATTTTGAGCGCTTCGTTGAGATGATAAGACCCGTCTTTCTGCAGATGCGGTTAATTGATATGCTCAAAATGTATCCATATGACAAGTACATGAAAGATATCGTGACTAATAAACGGAAGATACCAGATCTTGAGATCTCCACCATCCTTGCCAATTATACTTTCAAAGGTGGAACTCCTAAGAAACTTGGTGATCCAGGAGTGCCCACTATACCTTGCTCCATTAAAGGAAACTACGTAAGAACTGGCTTATGTGACCTTGCAGCCGATTTTAGTGTTATGCCGCTCTCTCTTTATCATAGACTTGAACTGGATAAGTTGACACCCACTGAAAGTTCTCTACAAATGGCCGACAAATCAACTGCTTTCCCTATTGGCATTTGCCAGGATGTGCCTGTTGTGGTTGCTAACACCACTATCTTAACAGACTTTGTTATCTTGGATATTCCAGAGGACGATGCCATGGCTGTCATCCTCGAAAGACCCTTTTTAAACACTGCAGGGGCTGTTATAGATTGCAACAAAGGCAATGTCACTTTCCACGTCAACGGCAATGAGCATACAGTGCACTTTTCGAAGAAACGATACCAAGTACATTGCACCAATGCTATCGAAAAAACTTCATCGATTCTTATTGGGAGCTTTGAATGCCCTATTCCTCCTGTGAAGATGAAGTATGATTTGCTTGTTGGGGAGATACATATCCCCATTGAGGTGACTTGGTGGCTATTCGACAATTCTCCGTTTCCTCTTGTGATTCAAAAAGATTTTGTCATGAGGATTTGATCAACCCCATTGACGGATTTCTTTCGATGACCATGAAATTGATGAATCAAAGAGTCACATACCTCTGTTTTAAGTTTTGACTTTCTGTTGCTTAGAAGAAAAATGATAGATTTAGTTTAGTTATTCCTGTTTTCTGTTTTAGCGTCCCGGGGAAAAATACCCCGAAAATAAAAGTTCTGCGATGGTCCTGAAAATCTATTATGATTTTTTTCGAATATTTGAAAAAATAATCGGACTGAGAGCTGGCCTGGGGGCCACACCAGTGGGCCACAAGCCCTGTAGCCGTCGCCCCCTGTGCCGGCTACCAAACTTGTGGGGCACACAAGGACCCCATCCACTCATTCTAGCTCCTATCGTATTCTTCTACCTCCAGAAAAAATTGTTTCGCAGCTCAAACCCGTGTTCTTGCTCATTTGGCTGAGATTTTCGATCTCCTTTCTCAAAGCACCATTCTCCGAACCGTTTTGTGGAAATTACTCCTTGGTAAGTGACTCCTCCATTGGTCCAATTAGTTTTTGCTCTAGTGCTTTATCCTTCGAGTATTCTTGCTACCTTGGTGACCCTATTCTTGAGATTGAAATATTGATTTTAGCTGGTCCCAAGTAGTTTTAACGCGTGATACGGTCTCTAGGCACTTGTAGGAGTAGTTGCTACGAATTGGGTTAATCCTTACTCACTTTTCTTTCGAAGTCTCTAAAAATTTCAGAATTTTGCAGAGCTAGAAAAAGGAAAAGATGAGGAGGTTGTTCATAGGCTCTTCAAGCCGTAACCCCAAGGAGGATGAGAAGAATCACCCCAAGTACGTGGTTCATCGAGTCACACAGGTCCGAGCGTGCGAGTGGCGAAGTGATGAATTTTTGCGCACCACCAGGCTTTGTGAAGACTTTATTACTTGGTGGAGAACGCAGGTCTTACCGCGTTCGTTGAAGATAAGTGCTCACAATACCTCCTCCTCACCAATATTTTCGTTCAAACCTTCAACTTTTATCCGAGGAAGAATCCTCCCATGGTTGAGTTCATGTTATACGACATCCCCTAGTGCATGACACTACAGGATTTTTGCAATGTATGCAAATTGCCTTATATTGGGGATATTCGTGACCCTCGTCCACGGGACTTGGAGGATTTCATAGGTACTATTGCTGTTGGAGAGGAGAGAGGAGTGTCTCGCGCTAGAATTGCTAGCATACATTTTCCTGTGCTTCGGTACTTCTCAATATTTGTGAGAAAATTTTTGATTGGCCGTGGGGAGGCTGGATCACTTAATTCTCCAGACCTTGCGGTTTTGCGTGAAGGCCTTTATAACGATAAGACTTAGAGCCTAGGTGCTATAGTAGCTCAGCGGTTGAACATAAACCATTCAAAGGGTGTCGTCTATGCAGGTATCTATGCTACCCGTCTTGCCAGACACTTTGAAATACCCGTTAGACTCCGGAGGAAGGAGAGATGCTTCTTCGTGAGAAATATCTGGATTATGGTAGCATGGTTTGCCATGATTTTCTGGTTAGAGATGCTAGTAGACGGACGATTTATAACCTGGTATTTAGTCAGGGTACTCGAGAGACTATTACTTTGCCTGCTCCTTCTTTGCTCGATCTTCATGCAGGCAGGTACACTATTATGCCCTCGGACATCTACGCATATTGGGGCTTGGCCCAACCTCAGGTGCCCGTGCCCGAGCCGCGAGTCAAGTAACAGACGCCAGTTTAGCCGAAGTGCCAGAGGAGCTCACACAGTAGTGGAATCCATAGTCCCCTCCGGAGTTTCCTGGAGCTGGTTATTTCCTGGCTTGGGAGTAGACCAAGCTAGGCCAAAAGCCTAAGCTTGGGGGAGTACGTGTTTGCACCGACCTTACATTCATGCTTATGCTTTCACTTTGTTAGTCGATGTTTACACTTTGCCACTGTATTATCCATGCTAGTTTATTTTCGTTTTCTTGTTTTTTTGGTTTGTGTCCTTCTGAGAAAACCCAAAAAGATTTTCCTTTCTTCTTTTGCTTGTTGGGAGCTTTCCCGTGTAAATAGTTTTCTTTTTCTTTGGGTCAAGGTAGAAGATATTGGTTACAATGTTTGTGGCTCTTGCAGGCATACCTATTTAGGTTTCAAAGAGCCATATTACTTTGTCTTCTCATTTGTGTTGGCCTGCAGATTCAGCTTAGTCCAATGCACGAGCACGCTTATTATTGTTCACATCGTTCGACCTGCAAGTGAAAGGCAATAATGATGATATATGATGAAGTGACAGAGACTGGAAAAGCTGGTATGAACTGTATCTATTTTGTTTTTGTAAATATGACTAGCTTGTCGTCCCAGATTGAGCTTTGTTGTGAGAGAACCATGTTTGCAATGACAACTTAGAGATCATAGTGTCTGATGCCATGCTTATTTAGCTGAGAGCTTATAATGGTTTGTCTTGAATGCCAACATAGATTTTGAGATGACTATGATGTAGTATGATAGGACGGTATTCTCCTTTGAATGATTCAAGTTGCTTGACATGGCGCATCTTCATGCATGTAGTTGAAACAAAATCAACATAGCCTCTACGCTGTTCGTGTTCGTGGTGATTTATATCCTGTTCATGCTTGCACTTAATGTCAGTCAAACTCATTGCATCTTGATGACTGTTATTGCTCTCTAGTGGGTCGCTTCCCAGTATTTTGCTAGCCTTCACTTGTACTAAGCGGAATACAGATTATGCATCCACTTACATAAACCCAAAAGGTTTTCCATGAGAGTCCACCATACCTACCTATTTGCGGTATCTACATGCCTTTCCAAGTAAATTTGCATGTGCCATTCTCTAAACCTTCAAGAAATAATCTGTTTTGCATGCCCGAACCGCTCATGTGGTGACAGGGGGCTATTGATATCTTCCATGTTAGGCATGTTATCCTCGACATGTGTTTATTCACTGTCATTCACGAGAAAGGGGCCGGTAATTGGAATGCCCGAGGATTCGGCTCGCCGTGGAGTGTGATTGATTGGTGGTGGGGGAGTTAAAACTTTACTTTTCTGTTTGGGAACCGCCTATAGCATGAGTAGCGTGGAAGATATTGAGAACTCTTGCTCATTGCGTTGACAACGAAAGCATGCCACCCAAAATTATTATGTCTGTTTTCAAAGCTTGAGCTCTAGCACCTCTGCAAATCAATGCTTCCCTCTGCGAAGGGCCTGTCTATTTATTTTCCTATTGAGTCATCCTCCTCTTGTATAAGCACCAATTAGAGAGCGCCTCTGTCATTTTTATGCTTTGCTTTTGATTGATATTGAGTATGACTATGACTGGATCTTCATTGCTCTGAATTACAATGTTCAATCAGCCCTTGATATATGTTTTGCGGTCTCAGAAAGAGCTAGCGAGGTACCACCTATTCATATTGCTTCATGCTTGTTTTGATTGAATTGTTGGTATATGAAACTCATTATTATTTTCTCGCAAGCTGAATATGCCATTGATATTAGTTGCCGTGAAACCTTTGTGTCACTTGCTTATGTGGTTAACTTGTGATCTTGCTGAAATTCTGGTTATGAGTTAGACATAGTTGCAACAACAAGATCAAAGAGAGTTTGTCAAAGTTTTTCTTTCTCTTTCAGTTTGTCAACTGAGTTACTTGAGGACAAGCAAGGTTTTAAGCTTAGGGGAGTTGATACGTCTCCATCGTATCTACTTTTCCAAACTCTATTGCCCTTATTTTGGACTCTAATTTGCATGATTTGAATGGAACTAACCTGGGCTGACGCTGTTTTCAGCAGAATTGCCTTGGTGTTGTTTTTGTGCAGAAATGAAAGTTCTTAGAACGTCCTAAAAATTTACGGAGAATATTTCTGGAAAATATGAAAAATACCTGTGCAAAGATCCACCAGAGGGGATGAGCCAGTGGGCCACAAGCCCTGTAGCCGCCACCCCCCTGGTGGCGGCTACCAAGCTCGTGGGGCCCACGTGGCTCTGCCGCCCCCAAACTCAGCTCTATAAATTCACTTCCGTCCCAGAAAAAAACAAGAGAGAATATTTCGTCGCATTTGCGATACGGAGGTGCCGCCACATCCTGTTCTTCATCTGGAGGGCAGATCTGGAGTCCGTTTTGGGCTCCGGAAAGGGGAATCGTCGCCATCGTCATCATCAACCTTCTTCCCTCTCCAATTCCATGAAGTTCTTCATCGTTCGTGAGTAATCTATTCGTAGGCTCGCTGGGCGGTGATGAGTAGGATGAGATCTATCATGTAATCGAGTTAGTTTTGACGGGGATTGATCCCAAGTATCCACTATGTTCTGAGATTGATGTTGCTACTACTTTGCCATGCTTAATGCTTGTCACTAGGGCCCGAGTGCCATGATTTCCGATCTGAAATTATTATGTTGTCACCAATATATGTGTGTTTTAGATCCGACCTTGCAAGTTGTAGTTCCCTACTATGTGTTATGATCCAGCAACCCCGGAGTGACAATAAAGGGAACCACTCCCGGTGATGACCATAGTTTGAGGAGTTCATGTGTTCACCAAGTGATAATGTGTTGGTCTGGTTCTTTATTAAAAGGAGAACCTTAATATCCCGTAGTTTCCTTTTGGACCCCGCTCCCACGGGAGGGATGGACAATAGATGTCATGCAAGTTCTTTTACCTAAGCACGTATGATGACACACGAAATGCATGCCTACATCACATTGACGAACGAGAGCCAGCCACATATCTCTCCGTGTTATAACTGTTGCATGATGAATATCATCAAAACAAATCACCGACCCATTGCCTACGAGTTTGTCCTACTGCTGTTGTTACTTGTTTTGCTCTGCTGTTGTTACTACTGTTGCTGCTACTGTTACTTGCTTTGCTCTGCTGCTGTTACAACACTTGCTACTTGCTACTGCTGTCACTACTGCTGTTCCTTGCCAGTCTTGTTACTCGTTACACTGCTGCTACCTCCTACAATACTTTTTCTCGCGCCGTTGATGGGAAAATTTGGGTTGAATACTCTACCCTCGAAAACTGCCACGAACCCACGCGCTGGTGGGCCATTGCAAGACAATTGCTAATTGTTGAGCAAACGGGAGCAGTTTTGGCTCCGTTGCCGTGGAGGCCTCAAGTCAGGAACACATCAACAGCATTTCTCTAGTATCTTTGCCGGGGACTGCTAGCAATCATCATACTCGCTCATGTGTTTGATTCCTTAGGGTTTTCCGAAGCCCGAAATCTGACAAACGGCAACAACGACAACAACTAAAAAACAACGAGGACGACGACGGCGTCGATGACCACAACAACAACAAGCACGAGAATAACAAGAAAAACAACAACAACAACGAAGACGACGCCGATGATGACAACAAGAACAACAACAACAACAACAAGAACAACAACAGGAACAAGAACAACGACGACGACGATGACGACGACGATTACAACGACTACAACAACAACAAAAGCAATATCAGCAGCAGCAGCAGCAACAACGACTACGACGATGAAAATGACAATGACTACGATGAAGACGACGACAACGACGATAACAACAACAATGAAGAGAACAACAACAACTATGACGACAACAACAACAGCGACAACAAGAACGACGACATCGACAACAACAAAAATAGCGACAACAACGACAACAACAATAAGGATGAAAACAACGACGACAACCACGATAATGACGAGACAAACGACAACAACGACAACAACAACCACAACGAGAACAAAGACAACAACAACAACAACAATAACCAGAACGACAAACACGATGACGACGACGACGACAACAAAAACAATAACAACAACAGGTGTTTCGACACTTGGACACTGCGCTGGCGCATGCGGAAGGTGCTGGAACTTGGGGGCAATGTCAGTGTGGCATGGGCGGTTGCCCTCTAGTGCCGAGCCCCATCACAGCAAGGGGCTTGCTGGGGCCTTGGTTCTTCGTCCCGGCAAGTGAGCTTGTCAAGGCCTTGGGTCTTCATCCCGGCAATTGAGCTTGCCGGGGACTTCGGTCGTTGATACGTCTCCAACGTATCTATAATTTTTTATGGATCCATGCTATTATCTTGTCAAACTTTGGATGTTTTGTATGCCTTTTATATCTTTTTTGGGACAACCTTATTAACTCAGTGCCAAGTGCCAGTTCCTGTTTTTTCCGTGTTTTTTACGCTTTTTAGAGGAGGATTTTAAACGGTGTCCAAACCAAATAAAACTTCCGAAAAGGTTTTTCCTGAACAGAAGATACGCACGAAACTTGACAACCAAGGCAGGGGCCACCACGGGACCCCACAAGCCCCCTAAGCGTGGCCAGATGGGGGCCCACACCTAGCAGGCTTGTGGGCCCCGTGTGGCTCGTCTGCCCTACCTCGTCCGCCTATAAATTCAGAAAAATTCCAAAACTGTGAGAGAGATCCACGAAAATACTTTTCCGCCGCCGCAAGCTTCTGTCTCCACAAGATCCCATCTGGGGCACGTTCTGGTGCCCTGGCGGAGGGGGGATTCGGATACGGAGGGCTTCTTCATCAACACCATGACCTCTCCGATGATGCGTGAGTAGTTCACCATAGACCTTCGGGTCCATAGCTAGTAGCTAGATGGCTTCTTCTCTCTCTTTGATCTTCAATACAAAGTTCTCCGTGATCTTCATGGAGATCTATCCGATGTAATCTTCTTTGTGATGTGTTCGTCGAGATCCGATGAATTGTGGATTTATGATCAAATTATATATGAATCTTATTTGAGTTTCTTCTGATCTCTTATATGCATGATTTCATATCCTTGTAATTCTCTTCGAGTTGTGGGTTTGGTTTGGCCAACTTGCTCTATGACTCTTGCAATGGGAGAAGTGCTTGGTTTTGGGTTCATATCGTGCGGTGACCCCACCCAGTGACAGAAGGGGTAGTGAGGCACGTATCGTCTTGTTGCCATCAAGGGTAAAAACATGGGGCTTTCATCATTGGTTTGAGTTTATCTCTCTACATCAAGTCATCTTGCTTAAGGCTTTACTCTGTTCGTCATGAACTCAATAGACTTGATGCATGCTGGATAGCAGTCGATGTGTGGAGTAATAGTAGTAGATGTAGAAAGTATCGGTCTACTTGTCTTGGACGTGATGCCTATTTCTATAATCATTGCCTTAGATATCGTCATGACTTTGTGCGGTTCTATCAATTGCTCGACAGTAATTTGTTCACCCACCGTATGATTTGCTATTTTGAGAGAAGCTTCTAGTGAACACTATGGCCCCCGAGTCTACTTCACACGATATTTTCAGCCTTACACTTTTACTTCGTTGCACTTCCGCCTTTTGATCTCACTTTGCAATCAATCTTGAAGGGATTGACAACCCCTTTATAGCGTTGGGTGCGAGATCTTTTGTGTTTGCTCAAGTACTCTGGACTTGGCGTGATTCTCCTACTGGATTGATACCTTGGTTCTCAAACTGAGGGAAATACTTACTGCTCCTGTGCTGCATCACCCTTTCCTCTTCAAGGGAAAAACCAACGCAAGCTCAAGAGGCAACAGAAGGATTTCTGGCGCCGTTGCCGGGGAGGATCATGTCAAGAATAGTCTCCCATCAACGTGCCGATTTCTGGCGCCGTTGCCGAGGAGGATCAAGTCAAGAACTCATCCAAGTAAGTGTCGCAAACTCATCGCTTGCATTTACTTTCTTTGCCTCTCGTTTTCCTCTCCCCCACTTCTGAAAAACAAAAATTTACAAAAATATTTGCCTTTTTTCGTTCGCCCTTTTCTCTCGCTTGCTTTCTGTTCGCTTGTGTGCTTGTTTGCTTGCTGAAGTCACCATGATTAAAAACACCAAACTTTCTGACTTCTCGAATACAAATAATAATGATTTTATTAGTACTCCTATTGCTCCCGCCACTAGTGCAGAATCATACGAAATCAATGCTGATTTAATGAATCTTGTTATGAAAGAGCAATTCACCGGCCTTCCTAGTGAAGATGCCGCATCCCATCTTAATACCTTCGTTGAGCTTTGAGATATGCAAAAGAATAAATATGTGGATAATGATGTGATTAAATTGAAGCTTTTTCCGTTCTTGTTGCGAGATCGAGAAAAAACTTGGTTTTCGTCTTTGCCCAAAAATAGTATTGATTCTTGGAACAAGTGCAAAGATGCTTATAGATCCAAGTATTTTCCGCCGGCTAAGATTATCTCTCTCCATAATGATATCATGAATTTTAAGCAACTTGATCATGAGCATGTTGCACAATCTTGGGAGAGAATGAAATTGATGATTAGAAATTGTCCCGCTCATGGCTTGGGTCTTTGGATGATTATACAAATCTTCTACGTTGGCTTGAATTTCGCTTCTAGAAATATCTTGGACTCCGCCTAAGGTGGAACGTTCATGGAAATGACGTTAGGGGAAGCCACAAAACTACTAGATAATATCATGACGAACTACTCTCAGTGGCACACTGAAAGGTCACCTACTAGTAAGAAGGTACACGCTATAGAAGAAATTAACTCGTTGAGTGTTAAGATGGATGAGTTAATGAATTTCGTTGCTATTAGAAGTTCTCCTTTAGATCCTAATGACATGCCCTTGTCTTCCTTGATTGAGAGTAGCAACGCTAGCTCGGACGTTAATTTTGTTGGTAGGAATAATTTTGGCAACAACAATGCTTTTAGAGGAAACTATGTTCCGAGGCCTTTTCCTAATAACCCCTCTAATAACTTTGGCAACTCCTACAACAACACTCATGGAAATTACAATATATTACCCTCTGATCTAGAGAGTAATATCAAAGGGTTTTTCAACTCACAAAAGATTTTCAATGCGTCCATAGAGGAAAAACTACTCAAATTTGACGATTTGGCTAGGAGCGTTGATAGAATGTCTAGTGATATTGATGGTTTGAAAGTTAGATGTGCTCCTCCCAAGATCAATATGGATGAAACTTTGAAAGCTATGCGTGTTTCCATGAGTGAGAGCAAAGAAACAACCGACCAAATTCGTCCTAGACATGAATGGCTTGAAAGGGCGTGTTCTCGTGATAAGAATCACAAAGATCTTAAAGTGCTTGGTGTGACTCCCATTGAATCATTGTTTTCTTTTGTCAAACCTAATGATGATGGGGCTGGATATGAGTCCACTTTGGTTGAAAAACGCCCCAATGATTCGTAGTCCATCTATCTTGATGCTAAAAGCATTGAAAGTGGAGTAGAAGATATTAAAACCTTGAGTAGTAATGAAACTACTACTTTGGATTTCAAGGAATTCAGTTATGATAGGTGCTCCTTGATTGAATGCATTTCCTTGATGCAATCCATGCTAAATCTCCACACTCTTATAGCCAAAACAAGGCCTTTACCGATCATATCGTCGATGCTATGATAAAATCTATTGAATAGAAACTTGAGTTGAAAGTTTCTATCCCTAGAAAGCTTCATGATGAGTGGGAATCTACTATCAAAATCAAAATCAAAAACTATGAATGCAATGCTTTGTGTGACTTGGGTGCTAATGTTTCCGCGATTCCAAAGTCTTTATGTGATGTTCTCGGTTTTAATGAGATTGAGGAGTGTTATCTTAATTTGCATCTTGCGGATTCTACTGTCAAGAAACCCATGGGAAGGATCAATGATGTTCTTATTATTGCAAATAGGAACTATGTACCCGTGGATTTCATTGTGCTTGACATTGATTGCAATCATACATGCCCTATCATTCTTGGTAGCCTTTCCTAAGAACTATCGGTGCTATCATCGATATGAAGGAAGGGAATATTAAATTTCAATTTCCTTTAAAGAAGGGCATGGAGCATTTTCCTGGAAAGAAAATAAGATTGCCTTATGAATCTATGATGAGGGCTACTTATGGTTTGAGCACGAAAGACGACGATACGTGATTCTATCGCCTTATGCCTAGCTAAGGGCGTTAAACAATAGCGCTTGTTGGGAGGCAACCCAATGAATTTATCTTTTTATTCCTGTTTTGTTGCGTCCACACCATCATAATTCTGTTATGATTGTGTTTTTTTGTTTCTTTTTGTGTTTGAGCCAAGCAAAACCTTTATGACTAGTCTTGGTGATGATTGTTTGATCCTGCTGGAAAAAGACAGAAACTTTTCGCTCACGAAATTATTTTTCATTTTTATTCAAAAAGATACTTTGAGTTGATTCTTTTTGCTGCTGGTTGATATGACTTTTTCCTAGGCATTCATAATGTTTTAGAATTGTTTAGGTAACAGAACTATACGAAGTATACAGATTGCTACAGACTGGTCTGTTTTTGACAGATTCTGTTTTTGTTGAGTTGGTTGCTTGTTTTGATGAAACTATGGATAGTATAGGGGGGGGTACTAGCCATGGAAAAGTGAGAACACAGTAATCTAACAACAATATGAATAGAAATCAAGATTGCTACAATACCTAAAGAGGTGGTAGTTTGTTTTCTTGTGCTAATGATATCACGAGTTTTTGTTTTAGTTTTGTGTTGTGAAGTTTTCAAGTTTTGGGTGATGTTCTCATGGACAAAGGGATAAATAGTGGAAAGAGCTCAAGCTTGGGGATACCCAAGGCATCCCAAGCCAAATTTAAGGACACCAAAAAGCCTAAGCTTTGGGATGCCCCAGGAAGGCATCCCCTCTTTCGTCTTCAATCCATCGGTAACATTACTTGGAGCTAATTTTTATTCACCACATGATATGTGTTTTGGTTGGAGCGTCTTGTATCATAGGAGTCTTTTATTTTTTTTGTGTCACAATCATCCTTGCTGCACACCTTTTGAGAGATACATGCACTCATCGTGAATTTGCTAGAATGCTCATCGTGCGTCACTTATATCTTTCGAGCTAGATAATTTTGCACTATGTGCTTCACTTAGATATTTTAGAGCACGGCGGTGCATGACTTGGTAGTTGGTTTGTGCTATGAAAGTAGTCCCAAAGGTGATATGTACCCAAAGAGGATACACAAACTTCCATCTTCATGAGCATTGAGTAGAAAGAGAAGTTTGATTCCTCTCAATTAGTTTTGAGATGTGGATTTGGTAATATTAAGAGTTATGTTACTAGGGTGTTGTGAATCTAGAAATACTTGTGTTGAAGTTATTGATTCCCATAACATGCACGTATGGTGAACCGCTATGTTAGGAAGTCGGAGCATAATTGATCTATTGATTGGCATCCTTTATGTTGCGGTCTGGATCGTGCGATGGTTAACACCTGCCAACCCTTCCCCTAGGAGTATGTGTTTAGCACTTTGTTTCGATTACTAATAAAAACTTTCGCAACAAGTATGTGAGTTCTCCATGACTAATATGAGTCCATGGTATAGATGCACATTCACCTTCCACCATTGCTAGCCTCTCAAGTACCGCACAATTTTCACCGGTGCACAAACCCACCATATGCCTTCCTCAGAAGAGGCACCATACCTACCTACTATGTCATCTTCATAGCGATTCCGAGATATATTGCCATGCAACTCCCACCGTTCCGTCTCATGACTTGTGCCGTCACTCTCATATTGCCATTGCATGATCGTAAGATAGCTAGCGAGATGTTTCAACGTCATACGCCAAGCTAGATCGTTGCACATCCCGGTACACTGCCAGAGGCATTTCCTATAGAGTCATCATCATTCTAAGCTTTGAGCTGTGAGTAAATAAAAGTGTTATGATCATCGTTATTAGAGCATTGTCCCATGTGAGGAAATAAAAAAAAAGAGGCCAAATTTTCCCACAATAAAAAAGAGAGAAAAAAGAGGCCAAAGAGCCCAAATAAAAAAAAGAGAGAAAAAGAGAGAAGGGACAATGCTACTATCTCTTTCCACACTTGTGCTTCATAATAGCACCATGTTCTTCATGACTGAGAGACTCTCGTTTTGTCACCACCATATACTAGTGGGAATCTTTATTATATAACTTGGCTTGTATATTCCAATTATGGGCTTCCTCAAAATTGCCCTAGGTCTTCGTGAGCAAGCAAGTTGGATGCACACCCACTAGTTCTCCTTTTGAGCTTTCACATACTAATAGCTCTAGTGCATCCTTTGTATGGCAATCCCTGCTCATTCATATTGATATCTATTAATGGGCATCTCCATAGCCCTTTGATACGCCGAGTCAATGTGACCATCTCCTCCTTTTTGTCTCACAACCACCACACTCTATTCCACCTATAGTGCTATATCCACGACTCACGCTCATGTATTGCATGATAATTGTAAAAGGTATGAGAAAGTAAGAGTGCGAAAATAATTACTTGGCCAATACCGGGGTTGTGGATGATTTAAATTAGTTCTGTGAGGATGATGGAGCATAGCCAGACTATATGGTTTTGTAGGGATAACTTTCTTTGGCCTTGTTATTTCGAAAGTTCATGATTTCCTTGCTAGTTTGCTTGAAGTATTATTGTTTTCATGCCAATAGAAAACTATTGTTTCGAATCTTATGGATCTGAACATTCTTGTCATATGAAAGAAGTTACAAATGAAAACTATGCTAGGTAGCATTCCACATCAAAAATTCAGTCTTTATCACTTCCCTACTCGAGGACGAGCAGGAGTTAAGATTGGGGATGCTTGATACATCTCCAACGTATCTATAATTTTCGATGGTTCCATGCTATTATCTTGTCAAACTTTGGATGTTTTGTATGCCTACTATATCTTTTTTGGGACTAACTTATTAACTCAGTGCGATGTGTCAGTTCCTGTTTTTTCCGTGTTTTTGACCCTTTTCAGAGGAGGATTTTAAAAGGTGTCCAAACGGAATAAAACTTCCGAAAAGATTTTTTCCAGAACAGAAGATACGCACAAGACTTGTGGGGGCCACCAGGGGACCCCACAAGCCCCCTAGGCGCGGCCAGGGGGGCCCGCGCCTAGCAGGCTTGTGGCCCCCCGGTGGCTCGTTTGCCCTACCTCTTCCGCCTATAAATTCATAAAAAATCCAAAACTGCAAGAGAGATCCATGAAAATACTTTTCTGCCGTCGCAAGCTTCTGTCTCCGTAAGATCCCATCTGGGCACGTTCTGGTGTCCTGCCGGAGGGGGATTCGGATACGGAGGGCTTCTTAATCAACACCATGACCTCTCCGATGATGCGTGAGTAGTTCACCATGGACCTTCGTGTCCATAGCTAGTAGCTAGATGGCTTCATCTCTCTCTTGGATCTTCAATACAAAGTTCTCCATGATCTGCATGGAGATCTATCCGATTTAATCTTCTTTGCGCTGTGTTTGTCGAGATCCGATGAATTGTGGATTTACGATCATATTATCTATGAATCGTATTTGAGTTTCTTCTGATCTCTTATATGCATGATTTCATATCCTTGGAATTCTCTACGAGTTGTGGGTTTTGTTTGGCCAACTTGATTTATGATTCTTGCAATGGGAGAAGTGCTTGGTTTTGGGTTCATACCGTGCACTGACCTCACCCAGTGACAGAAGGGGTAGCGAGGCACGTATCACTTTGTTGCCATTAAGGGTAAAAAGATGGGGTTTTCATCATTGGTTTGAGTTTATCCCTCTACATCATGTCATCTTGCTTAAGGTGTTACTCTGTTCGTCATGAACTCAATACACTAGATGCATGCTGGATAGCGGTCGATGCGTGGAGTAATAGTAGTAGATGCAGAAAGTATTGGTCTACTTGTCTCGGACGTGATGCCTATATGTATGATCATTGCATTAGATATCGTCATGACTTTGCGCGGTTCTATCAACTGCTTGACAGTAATTTGTTCACCCACCGTATTATTTGCTATTTTGAGACAAGCGTCTAGTGAACACTATGGCCCCCGGGTCTACTTCACACCATATTTTCAGCCTTACACTATTAATTCGTTGCACTTTCCGCCTTTAGATCTCACTTTGCAATCAATCTTGAATGGATTGACAACCCCTTTATAGCGTTGGGTGCAAGCTCTTTTGTGTTTGCGCATGTACTCTGGACTTGGCGCGATTCTCCTACTGGATTGATACCTTGGTTCTCAAACTGAGGGAAATACTTACTGCTCCTATGCTGCATCACCCTTTCCTCTTCAAGGCAAAAAACAATGCAAGCTCAAGAGGGAGGAGTCGTCATCCCGACAAGGGAGACTTGCCGAGATCTTGTACATGGTGAGTTCATCACGCCCACCAAATGGACGTGGCCTTGGTCATCTTCCCGGCAAGGCACGCTTGCCGAGGCCTTGATAATCTTGGCGGTTGTATCTTGTCAGGGTCCTGCCATGCCCTGTCGACAAGGGCTCTTCGCGCCCGTGCACAAGTCTGGGGCACTAGGGAGCACAGTCTTTAGTGCACCGACAGGAGCCGCCGAGTCTGGGCCACACACGACCGCGAAGCGTTGTTAGGCCAGGCCCTAAGAGGTGCACGGGCCTTCATGGTTGGATCCGCTGACGGTTTCTTTTCCCCACGTTGTGCATTGGATGCGCGAAGTGGCGGGGTCGTGCGCGGACTGGCCTTTCCACCTCCTGAAATGCCTCTGCCACGCGCATGGCATGCGCAGTTATGGATGGACAGGTCTGAGACGTGGCCTAAAAAGGCGCAGTAGTGGACTGGCCGGCCCGTGCATGCATTGGTGCAGGGCGGTTCTCTGTTCGTCCGTGAGCTGGAGCGATTGGGCGAGACGGGTGGTGGCTTCCGGAGCAAGGGAGGCTAGCCCCCGCGCCCCATCATCTAAATTGGGAGGGTTTGTGAGGGGTTTTGCTCACCCAACTCCTTCTGAATCCACCAACTCCTCGGCATTGGTTTTTAGAATCTTCTTGTGTCTACAGGTGGCGCTCGCCCCTAACCAGGGTTAGGGGATGGAGTCGTCCACCGTGGGCCGCTAGGGCGGCGAGAGGATCCCGTTCGGATCATGCCATAGCTTCTAGGGGCGCTGCGGCGGAAGACGGCCCGAGCGCTCGTGGCGGAGTAAGGGCGAGGGGTCGCGGTCGTCGTGGAGGTCGAGGCCGGGGGAGGCGGAGCGCTACTCCAATGCCTACGCCTTCTTCGAGGCTTGCTCCTGTGGCGGACCACGTCGGAAGCAACCCGATGGAGTTCCTCGTCCAGTTACGAGGACCCGTCCGGTCCAGCCTCCGACTCCCTGGTGTCTTGACCGAGGCAACAGAAGGAGAGGGGTCCCCGACCTTGTAGCTTCGCATGCATGGCTGCGGCAATGGCGCCGTGCCGGTGGTTGCGGAGCGTATTGGGTCTCGGACCCTGTTCCTCGGTCGCGGGTGGAAAAGCTTTGCCCACGCCCGCAGCCTCTAGGATAGGCACGTTCTTCGCTTCAAGAGGATGGTGGATAACGTGCTCTCCATTAAGCTATATGGGAGCTCAGGTGCGCGTCTCGGCTCTTGTGCAGAGAGCTCGAGCCGGACTGAAAACCCTTCCTCGCATGGGAGCGACGAGGAAGGGACGGATGGTGACGATGGACAAAGGAGGTCAGGCCCATGCAGACATAGTCTGCAGACGAGGACCTGCCCTCGGGCTAACCGCCAGCCATACCATCACCGCCAGTCTGCCGCTCAAAATCACACGCGCCGGACCGACCGGAGCTGCCTCATCTTCCCGTCAGCGCCTGAACTTCTGCTCCTCCGTCTCTCCTGGCCTCGTTCTCCTCCGCGCAATGATGGTCCCAGAGGAACCAGCCTGGACCGCGTGGAGGGTTGCTCCATGTCTTCCTGAACTCTAGTCCGGCGAGCGTAGTTCCTCGCCAAAGAGAATGGTTCTATGTTAGAGTAGATCATATCATCCATGTAATATGTTTCTGAATATCCCAAACAAATGAATGAAAAGAGTGTTTTCCCTTTTTCTAATTCTATTCTTTGTATGATTCGCCTTTGCATAATCCGGGAGGTTGCCGGCAACTACCGGCAAGGCTCCTTGCAGCGTTTAGTGGACCATAGAAATCGCCAAGCGCAGCTTGAGATGAAATCGGGTGCTACGTAGCCGCTTGCTCTGTTGATCGGGTTCAAAATAGTTTGAAGGCGCTTTGTGGCCGTTCAGGTCGTTCGAACGAGTTCGAAACAAAGACAAGGTGCACTGATCTTTGGAAAGGTCCCGGTATGCGCAGACTCCACGCACAAAGATTGGAAACTTTTAAAGGGAAAAAAAGATAATCTATCCACTTCAGATCTGAATCTCAAACTTAAAACTAATCTACTCACGTTGTGGTTGCATGGCGCTTGAATCTTTTGTCGGGGCGTCGAAGTACCCGGCAAGCAGGAAACTACCGCTCCCGGCGACTCTTACTCTGGCAAAGACTTCTTGCCGACAGTCCGCGACCGTTGTTTGGAGAAAAAGTTGTGCAGGGTGTAACCCCTTTTCCTTCTTCTTGCTAGGTTGTGTTGGCGGAGCCCCCGATCACATCTTGGGCGGCAATACAACGCTCTCAGGGGCACAACACTTACGCTGGAGTGCGCGTCGGGGCTTCGGCATCGTGTGGCGCATCCTCAATGACTATGCATCACTCCGAAGAGGTGCGTCCATCGGAGTATGCACCGAGGCCTCTATGAAGCGCCCCGGCACGCCCTCGACAGCTGCGCGTAGGCTCCGTGCGATGCTTCGGCCTGACGACGGCGCATTTGGAGCCTCCGCCTCCCTGCCCCGCGCTCGCGCAGGCCTTGGGAAGCCGTAGCAGAATAGAGCATCTGCCGTGGCACCTCGTTTTCGAGGGAACGCGGCGTAGCGCCCAAATTCCAAGAATCTAGTGCTCAATTTGCTCAGATTTGAGCAAGACTCTAGACCCCCTACCTGGCGCGCCGAAGATGTCGGCCTTGCGAGGTCGACACCTATGGGAATCAACGTGAAACCCTTGTGATCGTAGCGCGGGGATAGGTGACGTGAAGAGAAGAGCTAACGATCAGTACCCGACAAGCCTTTTTACCCAGGTTCGAGCCACTTACACATAAAACCCTACGTCCTGCTTGTCTTATTGTATTAAGCGTTTTGTTGTTTGATACAATGACTGTTGATGATCGTGTTATGAGGCAATGCAAAAAGAGTATAACCCCTTACGAATGAGATAATGGCCTCCTTTAATAGGCAAAGGGGTCACCTACTGTGCTCGATGGCAGGTTCACGAGGAGTTACAGTGAACCGAGAGCGGTGCTTATCCATCTACCGATGTCAGGTGCATTAAATACACGTCTTGTCCTTGTCAGCGGTGTTCTGGTGAAGACACGTATCCCGGTGTTTCGACACCTGGACGCTGCTCTAGCGCATGCGGAAGGCGCTGGAACTTGGGGCGATGGCACTGTGGCAAGGGCGGTTGCCCTCCAGTGCCCACCCCCGTCATCCCTGCAAGGAGCTTGCCAGGGCCTTGGGTCTTCGTCCGAGCAAGTGAGCTTGCCGGGGACTTCGGTTGTCATCCCGGCAAGGGAGGCTTGTCGAGGTCTTGTACATGGTGAGTTCATCACGCCCACCAAATGGGAGTGGCCTTGGTCATCTTCCCAGCAAGGCAGGCTTGCCGAGGGCTTGATAATCTTGCGGCTTGTATCTTGTCTGGGTCCTACCATGCCTTGCCGGCGGGGGCTCTTCGAGCCCGTGCACAAGTCTCGGGCACTAGGGACCCCAGTATTTAGTGTACCCACGTTGTTGTTGTTGTTGTTGTTGTTGTTGTTGTCGTTGTTGTTGTTGTTTTTGTTGTTGTCGTCATTGTCGTCGTCGCCTTCGTTGTTTTTGTTGTTGTTGTTGTTGTTGGTGGTGGTGGTGTTGTAGTTGTCGTTGTTCTCGTCAGTGTCGTTGTTATCGTCGTTGCCGTCGTCGTCGTCGTAGTCA
>NC_058521.1:279759171-279779171 GCF_904849725.1 Hordeum vulgare subsp. vulgare | reverse complement strand
GGAGTGGAGTACAAGGGCTCCTGACGCAAGGCCACGGCTAGCTCTCCTTGTCGGGAAGATTCCCAAGGCCCCGGCAAGCCCGCTTTGCCAGGAAGACTACACGAAGAATAGGAAGACCCCGACATGTTTCCCTTGCTGGGAAGGCTCGCACAGATTGGCAAGGCCCCCCGGGCAAGCTCTCCTTGCCGGGAAAGTGTTCAAGGCTCCCGGCAAGCCCTCCTTGCTTGGGAGGTAACCAAGTAACCCGATGGAGGTTCAGGCCAGCAACCCCATGTTCGCTCTCCACGCGTCCCCACAAGTTTCTACCACAATCCGACCGCTCCAGCACATCCCTCGTGTTCCAGCACAAGGCCCAGGTGTCTCTTCACGTGGGTACGTGTCGCAACCATCACGTGGGTCAGACAAGGCATTTACTGCCCCTTACACCACCGAAGTAGTAGAGCGGTGAACACCATTCACTGTGCATCCCGTGAGCACGCTCTTGGTGACCCCTTTGCCTATAAAAGGAGGCCCAAAGCTAATTCTTACGGGTTTAACATTTTGGGGATCAGAGACTACCTAATCACCTACTAAGTTACTGTAGAAAAACCACCCTACATTAAGCACACAATACAAGCTATGCAGGAGTAGGGTTTTATGCGACAAGCGGCCCAAACCTGGGTAAAAAGGACCTTGCTGGTGCTGATCGCTAGTTCCGTTCTTGATGCGATACCTCTCTTTCCCCGCCAAACGATCAAGGGACTCCTCGAGTTTCCCATAGGTGTTGGTTTTCCCCGACATCTTTGGCACGGGAGGTTGGGGGAGCGATGGTTGAGAGCTTCTTCGCGGATTCAAGCAAGCTCCGCATCAGATATTAGGAAATTGAGCGCACCACTGCGGTCCCTCGAAGCAGGGCGCAACGGTGGTCCTTCTACTTGGCCACGGCCTCCTAACGCTTGCTCGAGCGCCCTGCTGTGCAAACGCAGGCTAGGGGGACGGCGACCTCGAGCTCGAAGGCATCAGGCTAACGCACCGATCTAGGACAGTGCGCTGCTGTCGAGGTTGTGCCTAGGGGCTCCGGCGAGGCCTCCGGCACATACTCCGACCGACGCACCTCCACGGAGAGGTGCATAGCTGCCAAGAATGCACCTACGAGCCCCGGAACCCACGCACGCACTCCAGCCGAACGATTTCCCCCCGGAAGCATCACGTCTTTGCCAATGGTGCGGTCGGGGGATCCGTCAGCACGACCAGGAAAAATAGGAAAGGAGTTATGCTCCGGCAACCTGCCTCCTATACGACAGTCGAGAACCGTCAGCAAATACCTTGCCCGAGGGAAGTTGACGGAAGAGTATAGTCTCCTGCATGCTGGGGATCTAAGGCCCCGACAAAGGACCCATGCTCTGCAAGGAGAATTTCCGCGGCATGACAGATAAGTGATAAATAGTTCGGAGTAGATAGGTTGTTTCCTTTCTGGAAGATCCCAAACCTTGTTTGAGAAACCTACACGTAGATGGAACATTGTGACGATTAGTGCGCCTTAGTTCTGTTTCGCACTAGTTCAACGACCTGAATGTCCACAAAGTGCCTTCTCACTATTTCGAACGTGTTCAACAGTCTAAGTGGCTACATAGCACCTTATTTCGCCTCGAGCCACGCTCGACGATCTAATGGTTGCACTGAGTGCGGCAAGGAGCCTTGCCGGTAACGACCCCTCAAGCGAACTGCTAAGGATCCGTTCCTCAAAGTACTAGAGGCTGGACCAGTTGTGCGGGAAAGCTTCCGGAAAATACAAAAGGCGTATCATTCAAGGAGAAGGATCATACGCAAGGGAAACAACATTTCCTTCATTTGTTTGAAACAAACTCAGACATATTACATGAATGATTTTTCCTACTCTAACCTATTACACTGTCTTTCGGCGAGGGACATTCTCGCTGGACAGAAGTTCAAGAAAAAAAAAGCGTGACGACCCCCGGTGCAACCCAGGCTGGTGTCTCGTGGACCAAGACTACACGGAGGAGAATGGGGGCTGAAAACAGGGCGACCTAAGGGGATAAAGAAGCTAGAGCCCGCGATTGCACCTCCTCAAAGACGAGGCGTTGATATGTCTCAAAAGTATCTATAATTTTTTATGGCTTCACGCTATCTTGTCAACTTTGGATGTTTTGTTTACCTCTTATATCTTTTTTGGGACTAACTTATTAACTTAGTGCCAAGCGCCAGTTCCTGTTTTTTCTGTGTTTTTGACTCTTTTCAGATCTGATTTTGGAACGGAGTCCAAACGGAATAAAATCCCAAAATGATTTTTTCCAGAACGGAAGAAGATCAGGAGGCTTGAGGGCCTAGCAAGTGGGCCCACAGGGAGCCCACAAGCCATGTTGCCATGGCCAGGGGTGGAGGCTGCAACAACCAACCTTGTGGCCTCCCAGGTGCTCCCCTGCCCTAGGTCTTTGACCTATATATTCCTTTAAATTCTAGAAAAAATCAGGGCATCCACGACAACACTTTTCCGCCGCCACAAGCTTCCGTTTCCACGAGATCTCATGTGGAGACCCTTCCCGGTGCCCTGCCGGAGGGGACTTTGGAGTTGGAGGGCTTCTTCATCAACATCATCGCCCGTCCAATGACTCATGAGTAGTTCACTTTAGACCTACGGGTCCGTAGTTAGTAGCTAGATGGCTTCTTCTCTCTCTTGGATCTTCAATACAAAGTTCTCCATGATCTTCATGGAGATCTATACGATGTAATCCGCTTTGGCGGTGTGTTTGTCGAGATCCGATGAATTGTTGATTTGTGATCAGATTATCTATGATATATATTTGAGTCTTTGTTGATTGCTTATATGCATGATTTGATCTCCTTGTAAGTCTCTCCGAGTCTTGGGTTTTGTTTGGTCAAATAGATCTATGATTCTTGCAATGGGAGAAGTGCTTGGTTTTGGGTTCTTACCGTGTGTTGACCTTTCCCAGTGACAGTAGAGGCAGCAAGGCACACATCGTGTAGTTGCCATCAAGGGTAACAAGGTGGGCTGTGTCATAGATAAGAGATTTTCCATCTACATCATGTCGTCTTGCTTAAGGCGTTACTCTGTTCTTTTGGACTTAATACACTAGATGCATGTTGGATAGCCGTCGACGTGTGGAGTAATAGTAGTAGATGCAGAAAGTATCGGTCTACTTGTTTTGGACGTGATGCCTATAGATATAATCATTGCCATAGATGACATCACGACTTTGCGCGGTTCTATCAATTGCTCGACAGTAATTCGTTCACCCACCGTCTACTTGCTTTCATGAGAGAAGCCACTAGTAAACAGTACGGCCCCCGGGTCTATTCACACCTATCGTTTACACCTCCACTTTTACTTTGCTTTGTTACTTTGTTGCTTTCAGTTCTCACTTGGCAAACAATCTATAAGGGATTGACAACCCCTTCGTAGCGTTGGGAGCAAGCTTTTTGTGTTTGTGCAGGCACTTGTGATACTCCTTCACTGGATCGATATCTTGGTTCTCAAAACTGAGGGAAATACTTACCACCGCTGCGCTACATCACCCTTTCTGCTTCGAGGGAACACCAACGCAAGGCTCCAAGGCCACGGGGAAATCCTTTGCATATTTGCCTAGGAAGTCCCTAAAGGCGTAGCCGTAGCAGAAGGATTCCTGGTGCCGTTGCTGAGGAGTATCAAGAATAGTTTCCCGTCAGCACGTGTTTCTCGCTCTGTTGGAAGGTTTTTTGTTGCATCAGCAGAAGTATTTCTGGCGCCGTTGTTGGGGAAGGAGAGATCTATCTAAGTAGGTCTCACAAACTCATCTCTTGCATTTATTTTTTTCGCCAGTTGCCTCTTGTTTTCCTCTCCCCCAATTCACATTTTCCGTTTTCATTTTCCTTTCTCCTTTGACGTTTTCATTTCCCTTTTTCCTTTTTTTTCGTTTGCCTTTTTCATTCGCCCTTTTCTCTCGCTTGCTTTCTGTTCGCTCGTGTGCCATGTGCCTTCAATATGCTTGCATCTTCGCTTGTTGAAAATCTAGTGATATGGATCCTCATCCACTTGCTAATCTCTTTAAGAGATCCAATTATGTTGATCCAATTGCTAGTATGTTGAGGTCACTTGATTATCTTTATGGAGTTTTGCTTGAGATGCGTGAATCTGAAAATTGTGAGGAAGAAATTTATGAAGTGATTTACGAGGGCTCCTTGGATGAAAAGCATGATTGCAATGGTTTCACTATAAATTCTATTAGTGACAATCATGCTAAAAATATGCAAAACCGAAACTTGGGGATACTAGTTTTGCTATGTCCACTAATTGTGGCAATAATCATGATTGGGGTGATGATCTTTCTTATGATCTTGAAAATTTGTTCAAACCTCATGATGAATATGACATTTGCAACAATATTGAAAGTGGGATTGGTGAAGTCATGACTTTAGTTGATGACAATCCCACTATTTTTGAAGAGCGTCAACTTTGCATGCATGTGGATCATGAAAAGAATACCTATGGGATACTATATTGTTGAATTTGAATATGATCCCACATGTAATTTCTATGAGAGAGGAAAATATTTTGGAAGAAACTTTCATGTTACCAAATTACCTCTCGTTATGTGGAGATTGCTATTGTCTCTTTCTTCTTCCTTGCATATGGCAAATATTGGTTGTCTTGACAATCTGTTTTCCTATAAAATGCCTGTGCATAGGAAATATGTTAGACTTAGATGTTATTTTCACATGCTTTATGATGCTCTCGTTGTGCTTCAATTCTTGTCTTTTGTGTGAGCATCATTGAATTATAAATGCTTAGCTAAGGGCGTTAAACAATAGCGCTTGTTGGGAGGCAACCCAATGAATCTATCGTTTTTCTTTCTGTTTTGTGTTTTCCACACTTTTATAATTCTGTTATGATTGTGTTTTTTGTGTTTCTTTTTGCGTTTGTGCCAAGCAAAACCGTTATGATTAGTCTTGGGGGTGATCGTTTGGTCATGCTGGAAAAGACAGAAACTTTCTGCTCACGAAAAGAATTTCCAGTTTTTCTCTGTAAGAGCTTTAGAGTTGATTCGTTTTGCTGCTGATTGCTACGCAAATTCTGTAGACTCTCCTAATTTTTCAGAATTTTTGAAGTAACAGAAGTATACGAAGTATACAGATTGCAACAGACTGGTCTGCTGTTAACATATTCTGTTTTTGTTGTGTTGGTTGCTTATTTTGATGAAACTATGGATAGTATCGGGGGGTATTAGCCATGGAAGATTGAAAATACAGTAACCCAACATCAACATACGTAGAATTCAAGTTTGCTACAGTACCTAAGGAAGTGGTGGTTTGCTTTCTTATACTAATGTTATCACGAGTTTCTGTTTAAGTTTCGTGTTGTGTAGTTTTCAAGTTTTGGGTGAAGTTGTTATGGACAAAAAGATAAAGAGTGGCAAGAGCTCAAGCTTGGGGATGCCCAAGGCACCCCAAGAGATTCAAGGATGTTGTAAAAGCCTAAGCTTGGGGATGCCCCGGGAAGGCATCCCCTCTCTCGTCTTCAATCCATCGGTAACCTTACTTGGGGCTATATTTTTATTCACCACATGTTTTGTGTTTTACTTGGAGCGTCTTGTATCGTAGGACTCTTTTATTTTTGTTGTGTCACAATCATCCTTGCTGCACACCTAGAGAGAGAAACATGCACTCACCATGATTTTGTCGAGCTTCACTTAGATCCTATGGTAGACAATTCAGCTCACATGTGCTTCACTTATATCTTTTGAGCTAGTTGATTTTGCTCTATGAGCTTCACTTATATCTTTTAGAGCACTTATATCTTTTAGAGCACGGCGGTGCGTGGCTTGGTAGCTGATCTATGCTTTGAAAGTAGTCTCAAAAGGGGTAGTTATGCAAAGGGATACGAAAACTTCCACCTTCATGTGCATGGAATAGTTAGAGAAGTTTGATTCATCTCAACTAGTTTTGAGTTGTGGTTATGGTAATATTGAAGTTATATTAGTAAGGTGTTGTGGATCTAGAAATACTTTTGTTGAAGTTAGTGATTCCCGTAGCATGCACGTATGGTGAAACGCTATGTGATGAAGTCTGAGCACGATTAGTCTATTGACTGTCAACCTTTGTGTGGCGGTCGGGATCGCGCGATGGTTTATACCTACGAACCCTTCCCCTAGAAGTATGCGTTGAATGCTTTGTTTCGATTACTAATAAAACTTGTGCAACAAGTATATGAGTTGTTCATGACTAATGTTGAGTCCATCGTTTAGATGCACTTTCACCCTCCACCATCACTATCTTCTTTAGTGCCGTGCAACTTTCACCGGTGCACAAAACCCACCATTAGCCTCCCTCAAAACAGCCACCATACCTACCTACTATTTCTTTTTCAAAGTCATTCCGAGATATATTGCCATGCAACTACCACCATGACATGTGCCACCACGTCTACATTGCCATTGCATTATCATAATTAGCTAGCATGATGTTTCCGTTTATGTCTATGCCATGCTAGATCATTGTCACGGCACACTACCGAAGGCATTCCATATAGAGTCATCGTTGCTCTAAGTTTTGAGTTGTAAGTGTGATGATCATCATTGATGGAGCATTGTCCCATGTGAGGAAATAAAAGAGGCCAAAGATGCCCACCAAAATAAAAAAAATAAAAAAAAAGAAGCCAAAGAGCCCATCCAAAAAAATGAGAGAAAAAGAGAGAAGGGACAATGCTACCACCTTTCCACACTTGTGCATATTAAGCACCATGATCTTCACGATTGAGAGTCTCTCGTTTTGTCACCACCATATAGCAAGTGGGAAATTTTCATTATATAACTTGGCTTGTATATTCCAATGATAGGCTTCCTCAAAATTGCCTTAGGTCTTCTTTAAGAGCTTTCACATACTCATAGCTCTAGTGCATCATTTGTATGGAAATCCCTACTCATTCACATTGATATCTATTGATGAGCATCTCCACAGCTCATTGATATGCCTAGTTAATGTGATCATCTACTCCTTGTTTGTCTTGCAACCTCCACCACACTCCACACCACTTATAGTGCTAAAAGCATGGCTCACGCTCATGTATTGCGTGAGAGTTGAAAAAGTTTGAGAAAGTAAAGGTGTGAAAACAATTACTTGGGAAATACCGGGGTTGTGCATGATTTAAATTCATTGTGCAATCATGATAGAGCATTGGCATACTATATGATTTTGTAGGGATAACTTTCTTTTGGCCTTGTTATTTTGAAAGTTCATGATTACTTTGCTAGTTTTCTTAAAGTATTATTGTTTCCACGTCAATAGAAAACTATTGTTTTGAATCTAATGGATCTGAACATTGATGTTACATAAGAGAATTTACAAAGGACATCTATGCTAGGTAGCATGAAAGCATCAAAAATTCATTCTTTATCACTTCCCTACTCAAGGACCAGCACGAGTTAAGCTTGGGGATGCTTGATACGTGTCAAACGTATCTATAATTTTTGATGGTTTCACGCTGTTATCTTGTAAACTTTGGATGTTTTGTTTACCTTTTATATCTTTTTTGGGACTAACTTATTAACTCAGTGCCAAGTGCCAGTTCCTGTTTTCTCTGTGTTTTTTACTCTTTTCAGATCCGATTTTGGAACGGAGTCCAAACGGAATAAAATCCCGAAAATGATTGTTTCCAGAACGGAAGAAGATCAGGAGGCTTGAGGGCCAAGCAAGTGGGCCCACCGGGAGCCCACAATCCCTGTTGCCTCGGCCAGGGGGGAGGCCGTGGCAACCAAGCTTGTGGCCTCCCTGGCGCTCCCCTGCCCTAGGTCATTGGCCTATATATTCCCTAAAAATTCAGAAAAAATCAGGGCGTCCACGAAAACACTTTTCCGCCGTCGCAAGCTAACGTTTCCGTGAGATCTCATCTGGAGACCCTTCCCGGTGCCCTGCTGGAGGGGACTTTGTAGTTGGAGGGCTTCTTCATCAACATCATCGCCCATCCAATGACTCGTGAGTAGTTCACTTTAGACCTACAGGTCCGTAGTTAGTAGCGAGATGGCTTCTTCTCTCTCTTGGATCTTCAATACAAAGTTCTCCATGATCTTCATGGAGATCTATCCGATGTAATCCTCTTTGGCGGTGTGTTTGTCAAGATCCGATGAATTGTGGATTTGTGATGAGATTATCTACGATATATATTTGAGTCTTTGCTGATTTCTTATATGCATGATTTGATATCCTCGTAAGTTTCTCCCAGTCTTGGGTTTTGTTTCGCCAACTAGCTCTATGATTCTTGCAATGGGAGAAGTGCTTGGTTTTGGGTTCTTACCGTGTGGTGACCTTTCCCAGTGACAATAGGGGCAGCAAGGCACACATCGTGTAGTGGCATTAAGGGTAACAAGGTGGGCTTTGTTGTAGATACGAGATTGTCCATCTACATTATGTTATCTTGCTTAAGGCGTTACTCTATTCTTTTGGACTTAATACATTAGATGCATGCTGGATAACGGTCGACGTCTTGAATAATAGTAGTAGATGCAGAAAGTATCGGTCTACTTGTTTTGGACATGATGCCTATAGATATAATCATTTCCATAGATGACGTCACGACTTTGCGCGGTTCTACCAATTGCTCGATAGTAATTCGTTCACCCACCGTCTACTTGCTTTCATGAGAGAAGCCACTAGTAAACACTACGACCCCCGAGACTATTCACATATATCGTTTACACCTCCGCTTTTACTTCGCTTTGTTACTTTGTTGCTTTCAGTTCTCACTTGGCAAACAATCTATAAGGGATTGACAACCCCTTCGTAGCGTTGGGAGCAAGCTTTTTGTGTTTGTGCTCGCACTTGTGATACTCCTTCACTGGATCGATACCTTGGTTCTCAAAACTGAGGGAAATACTTACCACCGCTGCGCTACATCACCCTTTCCGCTTCGAGGGAACACCAACGGAAGGATCCAAGGCCACGGGGAAATCCTTTGCATATTTGCCTAGGAAGTCCCTAAAGGCATAGCCGTAGCAGAAGGATTCCTGGTGTCGTTGCTGAGGAGTATCAAGAACAGTCTCCCGTCAACACGTCTTTCTGGCGCCGTTGGAAGGTCTATTGTTGCATCAGCTGGCGTCGATGCGGGCTCCTCTAGAGTAACTCCACAGGGCGGGGGAGAGGCATGAGCGGGCCTCGGCGGAAGGGCCGACAGTCAGTCAGAGCTCGGGGAGTCGTACAACGACCTGGCCCCCCGAGATCCTGATGTGCCAAGAGCGCCACTATCGCCGCTGTTCTCCTCGTCGCTATCGCTCGAGGAGGGACATTCGGCGCCGCTCGAGCTCTCTTCACAGCAGCCGAGATGCACACCTGAGCGCCCGTAAAACTTGACGGATAGCATATTATCCTCCTCTAGCTTGAAGTGGAGGATATGCCCATCCTCGAGGCTTCGGGCGCTGGCGAAAGCTTTCCAGCCCCGCCCGAGCAACATGGAGCAACGCTTCGGGTACTCCGTGTGCACTTGCATAGCGCTATGGGAGCAACCGTATTCCTGCAACCACAAGATAGGGGGCTTGGCGGCCTCCATCGCCCTAGCAAAAGGGCGAGGGAGATGCAAATGGCCCCGCGGGACGCTTGGCAGCTCCACGACGAACTCCTGCGCCATCCAGTCCGAGTGCCCGGCAATCAAGGGCGAAGATGGAGGTGCTGGAGTAGCACTCCGCCTCCCCCAGCCATGGCCTCCGCGGCGACCGCGGGTCCTCGCCCCTCCGCCACCACGGACGCTCGTGTCGCCCTCCGCAGCTCCACCCCCTGAAGTTGTGGCATGATCCGAGCGGGATCCACTTGCCACATTGGCGGCCGATGGTGGCCTCCCTCGTCCCCTAGACATGGTTATGGGCGAGCGCCACCTGGAGCTAGAAAATATTCTACAGATGCAAGCTAGTGGTGGTGGATGATTCAGGAGCTAATGGATGAGGAAAAACCCCTCACAAACTCCCTAATTTATAGGGCGAGGCACGGGTGGCGAGCTCCCCTCACTCCAGAAACCGCCGACCCTCTCCCCCAATCACCCATGATCACGGGCGAACAGGGAACTACCCTGCTGCACCAATGCATGCGGGGGCGGGCCCTGCCATGATTACGGCCATTATGGACACGAACGCCACATTCCTGACCTTTACTACGCATGCTTCACGCGTGGCAATAACACGTCGGGAGGTGGGGAGGCTACTCTTTGCGCACTTCTCCACCTCGTACGTTTGATGCGCGACGTGGGGAAGGGCTGCCCACAACGGCTCCAAAGCTACAGAGTCCCCTGCTGTGGAAGGCCATGCACTACTTTGGGCCTAGCCTAGCAACGCCCTGCGCGCGTGGCCCAGACCCGGAGGCTCCTATCGGTGCACTTGAGACTGGGGTCCCGTGTGCCCCAGACTTGTGCACGGGCATCGGCGATGCCCGTGATGGCAGTGTACCAGGAAGAGCAGCAGAAAGGCAGTCCAAGACCCGCCGAGGCCACGCCCTTCCCTCACTGTGAGGGGCATGGAGCACAAGGGCTCCAGACGCAAGGCCCCGGCAAGCCCTCCTTGCCGGGAACGTTCCCAAGGCCCTGGCAAATCTGCTTCGCCGGGAAGACTACCCGAAGAATCGCAAGACCCCGGCAAATTTCCCTTGCCGGGAAGGCTTGCAAAGACTGGCGAGGCCCCCCGGCAAGCCCTCCTTGCTGGGAAAGTGTTCAAGGCTCCCGGCAAGCCCTCCTTGCCGGGGAGGTGAAAAAGTCACCCGATGGAGGTTTCAGGCCAGCAAGCCCTTGTTCGCTCGCCAGGTATCCCCACCAAATTCTACCACAATCTGACAGCTCCAGCACATTCCTCGTGTGCCATCACAAAGCCCAGGTGTCGATTCACCTAGGTACGTGTCGCAACCAGCTTGCCGCAGGGCAGGGGTCACACGAGGCATTTACTGCCCCTCACACAACCAACAAAGTACAGCGGTGAACAATGTTCACTGTGCAACCCGTGAGCACACTGTTGGTGACCGCTTTGCCTATAAAAGGAGGCTCAAAGCTCATTCTTAGGGGTTGAACTTTTGGGGATCAGAGACTCCCTAATCACCTACTAAGTTACTATAGGAAAACCACCCTACAGTAATCAGACAATACAAACTAATCATGAGTAGGGTTTTACGCGTTAAACGGCTCGAACCTGCGTAAAAAGGACCTTGCCGGTGTTGATCGCTAGTTCCGCTCTTGATGCCATACCTCTCTCTCCCCGCCAAACGATCAAGGGCCTCCTCGAGTTTCCCATAGGTGTTGGTTTTCCCCAACAGGCGGGAAGGGATCCCACAACAGCCAATTTTAAAGGGGGGCACGGGAACATGCGCCCCTGCCCAAAGGTGGTCTTCGCGTGCAAAGTACTTGCCCGCGCTGCAGGGATGGGCCCGAGGATGATGTTTGCCCTACTGGCGGGCGGCGACGGCTTCGTTGCAACAAAAGGAAAACCTTTGGAAGATGCCTTTGGAACCCTCGTACACTCCCACCTCCTTTGCACTAAAGGGGAAACTGCGTCGTCCTGCCATCTGTGGCTCTCCTGTCCTTTCCTGGCATCACCCTTGACTCCTGAGGCCCGGCCTTGCCCCAGAATGCCCACCGCTCCGGAGGGGTCCTGAGGAGGTCCCTGGCGGGTCCTGATGCTGGTCCTGCTTGCGAGGCTTGGCGCCTCGCGAGGGACTTCCAGGGTGACGTCGCACCAGTTGATCTTGGGTTGGTGAAGCGGGCCATCCCTGGGCCGCAGGTAGGCAGGTCTTGGTACCCCCATTCCCAGAATGTCGACGGTAGCCCCTGGGCCCAAGGCGCGCCTGGGTTGGCTTCCTGGCGGAGCCTTGAGGGTGGCCCAAAGCGTCGCGGGCCCTAAACACATGCGGGCCGGGCATTTAAAACGACGAGCCCGTCCTCTCCGTGCAATATCTCCTAATCTGCGTATGTCGACCGTCTCCGCCCCTAATCCATTCCGCCGCCGGCTCTTCCTTCTGTCGATCCAGCCATCGGTTCTTCATCTGACCCATGTGCGTCATGTCGTTGTTGCCTTGTTCTCTCTGTCATGCCTCAGAAAGGGGGGAAATGTGGAGGCTTGTGGGGCCCGACCATCCCAGCGGCACCATGGCCCATGCTGGAACGGTCGACTATGGTGAACCTCGAGGGGTTGAAGAAGGTTCAGCTGGTAGTTGCTGCCAAATAAATGAGTGGGAGCCACCCAAATCTAGCCGAGCTCATGGCCTCGGAGGGAGAAGGCGTCCCCCGTGGTGCCTCTCCATTTTCACGCCTTCATTTCTGGTGTACTGCCGCCATTCTCGTGCTTCATCAATGCAGTGCTTTCGGACTACCAGATCCATGATCTCCACCTTGACCCCCGTTCTTTGGTCCTCCTCTCTGCCTTCGCATTCTTGTGCGAGGCTTTTGTTGGTGTTACTCCTTCCGTGGCATTGCTCTGCCATTTCTTCTCCCTTGAGTTCACCACCGAGGTGTAGTGCTCCGGCAGAAGTGGGTGCAGGTTGAGGCTGCTGAGGCCAGAGCTCTATTCCAACCTCAACCGACCCCCACTACACCAAACCGGGGGTTAAGCGCGAAGAGCTTAGTTGCCCCCGGCTCGCGATGGTCTTGATCCGGCTGGAAAAGTTGAGGTGTGCGGGGGTAACGATGGCGATGGTGGTGAGTGAGTATATCTGTCGACGGATTACTCCCCGCCACTGCCACTCTCGCCCCATGTGGGCCTACACAGGGCCCAGCAATTCGATGAGGACCCAAGTCATCCCCTTTTCTCCTCATGTCTTGCGTGAGCTGGTTCGCCGGCTGGCCGACGATAATCCTGACGAGCTTCCCCCGAACGGCCTGCCGCTGTACAGCTTCAAGCCCCGGGGAGCTCTTACTGTGGAGTGCTACCTCTTGAGCTTGCGTTGGTTTTTTCCTCGAAGAGGAAAGGGTGATGTAGCACAGTAGAAGTAAGTATTTCCCTCAGTTTGAGAACCAATGTATCATTCTAGTAGGAGTATCAAGATAAGTCACCAATGTACCTGCGCAAAAACAAACAAACTTGCACCCAACGCTATAAAGGGGTTGTAAATCCCGTCACGATTATTTGCAAGGTGAGATCTGAAGGTGGAAAGTGCAAAAGGTAAAGTTGTAGATCTGAAAATATGATGTGAAGTAGACCCCGGGGCCATAGTGTTCACTAGAGGCTTCTCTCATGATAGCAAGTATTACGGTGGGTGAACCAATTACTGTCGAGCAATTGATAGAATCGCGCAAAGTCATGATGATATCTAAGGCGATGATCATACATACAGGCATCACGTCCGAGAGAAGTAGACCGATACTGTCTGCATCTACTACTCTTACTCCACACATCAACCGCTATCCAACATGCATCTAGTGTATTGAGTTCATAACAAATAGAGTAACGCCTTAAGCAAGATGACATGATGTAGAGGGATAAATTCATGCAATAGATATAAACCCCATCTTTTTACCCTTGATGGCAACAACATGATGCATGCCTCGCTACTCCTTCTGTCACTAGGTGAGGACACCGCATGGTATGAACCCAAAACCAGGCACTTCTCCCATTGAAAGAACTATAGATCAAGTTGGCCAAATGAAACCCACAACTCGAAGAGAATTACAAGGATACAAAATCATGCATATAAGAGATCAGAGGAGACTCACATAATATTCATAGATAATCTGATCATAAATCCACAATTCTTCAGATCTGGAAAAACACACCGCAAAAAGAGTTACATCGGATAGATATCCATCAAGATCATGGAGACTTTGTATTGTAGATCCAAGAGAGAGAAAAAGCCATCTAGCTACTAGCTATGGACCCGAAGGTCTGTGGTGAACTAATCACGCATCATCGGAGAGGCAATGGTGTTGATGAAGAAGCCCTCCGTCTCCGAATCCCCCTCCGGCTGGGCACCAGAACGTGCCTGAGATGGGATCTTGCGGAGACAGAAGCTTGTGGCGGCACAAAAGTATTTTCGTGGCTCTCTCTCGTGGTTTCAGATTTTTGGAGAATTTATAGGCGGAAGAACTAGGGAAGAGGAGCAACGGGGAGCCCACAAGCCTGTTATGCCCGCCCCCACCCCCAGGCCGGGCCTGGGGGGCTTGTAACCTCCTCCGAGGTCCTTCGCCTTGGTTCTAAAGTTTCCTGTGTATCTTCTGTTATGGAAAAAATCATTTCGCAGGTTTATTCCATTTGGACTGTGTTTAATATTCTCCTATGAAAAAGGTCCAAAACACGGAAAAAAAGAAACTGGCACTTTGCACTGAGTTAATAGGTTAGTCCCAAAAAAGATATAAAATAGCATATTCACGCATACCAAACATCCAAAGTTGACATGATAATAGCATGGAACCATCAAAAATTGTAGACACGTTGGAGACATATCTTGGAGATGCCGCTCTTTGATGAATGGGGGCTCCTTCCTGAGGGGCAAAGGCGTTCCCCGGAGGCCGCGCCACCCGGGGTTCGGCACCCCGAAGACCCTGGTTGTGCTGCCGCCCATCCTCTCGGCTCTAGCTTCGCGTTAAGCCGGGGTTGGTGGTGGTGATCGGTCGAGGGTGGAAACCGTTGCCTCCACTTCTGAGCCTCGCTCGAGGGCCGCCGAGTCCCCCGCCTGGGTTGCCCGTGCTGGCTGGAAGAGGAGGTTGCCCAAGGGCGGCCACCCCCCGGTGCGAGAGCCTCCGGCGAGGAAGAAATGGATGTCCATTGACGAGTAAGCACCTGTGTTCCCCCTCGTCCTCCCTTTATGCGCCTATCTTAGGAACCCTTGTTCTTCAGGTTTCCCTTTGGTGGCCGGGGAGGCGGATAAGTGCCGCCTGCTCCGGAAGTCGCCGGGCATCCTGTGGCCTCTTCTCTCGCACTCCAATGGGATCGGTCTCCTAAGCCTCATGCAAGTGAACCTCGTCTTCTTTGGTGGCGCCCTCCGGTACTTCGGCATGATACGTATCCCCCCGCCTCTGGCCCCTCCAGGGACCATGCCCCGCCTTCCCCTTGGACCTCTCCAGCATGGAGATGAGGGGCACCATGGGGCACTCAATGCCGATGAAACGGCCACACGGGAGCCCCAGCCCCCGGGCATGGACTCGGGCCAGATAATTCCTTCCGCGCTTCTCCTCCTCGTTGTACGGGAGGCGAGAACCCCTGCTGGCTTCTGGAGCCTGTCTCGGGTTCGCCTTCCGCACCATGGGGCTTGCTCTGCACCGCTGCGGACGCGCTTCAACGTGGGGGCGGGGCTTGCCAGTCATGCAGCTCGTCGGGAAGGTGAGCGCCAGTACCTTGCACCGGGGTGGTGCCAGCTTGAGGTCGGCGTGAACCTCGGCCGCCTGCAGCGGGAGGGCGCTAGCGCAGACACACATGCTTTCCTCGATGTAGTGGTAGAACCCCGCGAGCGCGCTCTCGCTGAGGCTCATGAGGCTGATTGACGGCGCAGGGCCTCCGAAGACCGCCACAGGGAGCTTTGCGCCCTCATCGCCTGTCTTGAAGAGCAAGCTCTGTCGAGGGCCTCCCTGGGGGGCCTGCCGACGGAGTCCTTCCACGCCGGTCCTCGACCATCCGCCGACTTGCTGGTGCTTGTAGAGGTGGAGCGATGCCTGGAGCAGGAGCGTCTGGAGATGAGGGAGCGCCAGTTGTTGCTTGCCGAGAAACCCTTGCCTCTCGTGAAGCAAAGCTTCAGGAGGAGATAGACAAGGGGGTTGCGGAGGCACGATGTTTCCTTCTTCTCGATTACCTTTCAAAGTTGAGTCTCCAGGAGTCCCGCTTCCTCAAGCGGCGTGGCTGCCTGCAAGATTAGGTCATGGCCTTCCAGAGAAGGCTGGATCAGGAAGTGGAAAGCCGCCAGGCCGCGCTGGACGCGCAGGCCACTGCTGAGTGTAAACTGTCTAATATTTGCAAACAAGTGAAAGGCGTGGCTTCCCTGGTTGGAGAGGCTTCTGAAGAGGCTGCCCACACTCGCAGCCTTCAACCTGAGCGCTCCAGGATGTTCTGGTCACTCGAACGGAGGGCATCCCGCGCTCTGAGCGACATCTGTGGAAAAGGCGTGTCCGGTCCCTTGATTCCCGACGACTCCAGGTGCTTGGGCTTTTTCTACCGTGTCCTGGAGCATCTCGAGGCGGGCGCCGAGAAGGCCCTTGCGCTTGCAGAGGAGAAGAGCCGCGACCTTTTTGGTTAGGCTGCCTCGGATGTCTTCAGCCACCTCCTTCGCCTCGACCCCGACTTTGACTTTGTTCGGTGCTGGATCTGGTGTCATAGACGATCCAAGACCTGGCAAAATGGGTCGAGGTTCATGCGGAAGACCTGGTGACAAGGATTGCTCCACAGGGCCGTGACGTGGGCTCCAATGACGACGTGTCCTTATGATTCACAACGTCGTCCTCCTGCTAGGTCCATGTGTTAAGTTTAACAACACCTTGGTCGTGTCTAGTGGGTACCTTTTAACGTTTTCCCTGATGACGAGGAATGTGCCACACTTACATACTTGTCGCGACTGTTGCCAGCTAGGTCCATACGGTTTGAGGAACCTTTCGGCACTCTTTGTCTGCAGGTCCCAGTCCCGCGCATTTCCCTATTGTCATGTGGTGCAACCCGTAACCAAGGTTTCTCCTCACAAGGCAAAGCCCCGGCGCCCTGGGGGGCCGAGTGGCATTGTGACCAGTGAGTCCCCTAAGGCATGCTTCTCAGGAGCCCCCTTTCACACTCAAGCCGCTCTACGTCGTCAGGACCCAGTCTCGCACATTTCCCTGCCGCCGCGGAGCTCACGCTTCACAGGGCGTGGCCCCGCCAATCCCGTCGACAATCGGATCTCCCGGACGTCGCCAACATTAGCGAGTGGCATTATGACCGGTTAAGCTCCTAAGGCGGAGCCGAGGAGCCCCCTTTCGGGCGCTCGAGCGATTCCGCATTCCGCCTCTTTTTGCAATAGCCTCGGGAGAACCGGAGACCTCCCGAGTATCCCGCGAAACACCAATCAGAGCAAAAGGGGGAAAGAGAACTCGAGTTCGGCAAAGCGAGAGAACATAGAAATGAAATCCCGTCGTTCTTTTCTTTTCAAAACATCAAGTAGAGAAACATGCAAGCCCTCGACATCTCAGCATACAACAGAAAGGGAAAGGCCCTAGTGGGCCTCAACTTGAAACGCAATGAAGAAACGAGAAAAAGCCACGTTCGGCATCCTAGGTATTCACTGCCTCCGTATCCCTTGAGCTCTGAGCATAGGGCTTCCACTAGGCATGGGGTGGACCCCTTCCGCGTCCTCGGGGGGCCCTGAGCGTATATAGCCTCGGCTCGTTATTACATGAGAGTGTCACCGTGGGTGTGTATATGGGAGGTCACGAGGACGCTTTGGCCTCACGAGTGTCCTTACCCCCGAGGCATTGGGCGCCTGATTCGGGAAGTCATTGGGGGACTGTGTTGATTCCTCCATCTTATCCACTAGGCGTGGTGTGGACCCCTTCCGCGTCCTCAGGGGGCCCTGGGCGTATATAGCCTCATCTCATTATTACGTGAGGCTGTCATGGGATGATGTAGGTTCCGGAAGAATTGAAGGACGATGCATGGTCGATGCAGAGGTGGCGTCGGGGCGTCATGGGGGCGGCGCCGAGGTGTTACGGGTTGATGCAGGGCCCGGGGATGCAGGCCCCATGGGCGTGCACCCCGCTCGCGGTCCCCGGGCTTGTAGCGGCGTGGCTTGACCCGCCTTGATCAATTCCTCGAGCGAGGGGGATCCCCCCGTGCCCATCGGCCGGAAGACTCGCCCACATGGTGGCTGCTGAATCGGCGAGGCGATGCCGCAGCGCGCCTCGCAGGCGCCCCCCGGGTTCCCTGACTGGTACCCTGGGCCGCGCCCCAAGGCCGGGCTAGCCTAGCCTAAGGGCAGCGACGGGTACCCGAACACCTGCTCGTAACCAAATGAAGCCTGCGCCGGTGACACGGGCTTGTGTTCCACCCTCCGTCCCCAAGTGGGCGTCGCACGCCCTCGTGGAGGGGGTAGGTATACCAACTCCGTCCCCTAGGTTGGGATCGTTTGGCGTGGAACATGGGTGTATGTTCCACCCTCAGTCCCCAGGCTGGGACCCCTCGACCTGGACATGAGGGTGTGTCCACCCTGTCCAATGTGAGAGGTCCCAGGTCCCCAGACCCAGACGTCTGCGTGGGGCAGCTCAGGTGCGCCCCGCGAGTGCACCCGCGCTGGGCGTCCTCGCTGAGCCACCCCTCGGATCACCCCCATCGAGTTGTTCATACCTGTTCGCGTTGGGGCTATTCGTGGGGTCGCGCTCGTGCCTCCTGCTGTAGTGACGGTCCGCGTGGTCTCCTCCATGGCTCGTAGGTGTTCCGATATGATTGTCGTTGGACAGTGTGAGCCCCCGAGGGTTGATGTAGTCGAGCCTCCGGTACTCCCTCCCCACTCCGTGAAGTGAGCCAGGGAACATGGTTGACGCCCTCCCAGCAAGGCCGAGTTTTGCACCGCATCTGCTCCCGTCGGATCTCAAGTAGGGGTGAGCCCAGGTGGAGTTTTAGGGAGCGCCCGCGCGGTCTTCCCGTTGCAAGCCCTCGCGATATGGGCTGACGGACACGGTTCGAGCGGGAACGAGGTCGGGCTTCGCCAGCAGCGAAGGGCCTGAGGTGGCTCGCGTGACCTCCGACACGGCGCTAACGTCCGGTGTGCTGGCGCCTGAGCTCTTACTCCACCAGCAGCGCGTCAGGCCTGTGCGTCTGGTGTTGACAAGCTCATACGAGGGAAGAGTCCAGCATGACGCATGGAAGGGCCGGGGCTGCGCAGGGATGCTGCATGGTTGGTGAAGATGGGAACCCCCGGCGCCCACCGAAAGCCTGTCTAGCATGGACGTCGGCCGTCAAGGTGGCGGGATGCAACTGGGCGTCGTGGCCCGCCCGCACCGTCCGTGCCACGTGGGCAACCCGCCTCTCCGCGCAGACTCGTCGTTTCCCCTCCATGGGCGCGTTAAGTTTAGGTGAGCCGAACCTTGGGAGAGACCCCGACACGCCCCTTACCTGGCGCGCCAAATTTCGGATTTAGGGCTCCGCAAAACCATAAGGAATCGAACACAGGGGCGTGTAGGACAATCTCTTCTAGTTCAGCGTCACCTAGCCCTTACTCGATGGAAACGCCGAAGGACTCACTCGAAGGTTTGGGTAGCACCGAACACAACAGTTTACCCACGTTCGGGCCGCTACGAAGCGTAAAGCCCTACTCCTACTTTTGGTGGATTGCCTCTCACCCTGTTGTTGTTATTTGTTGTTGTTGTTGTTGTTGTCGTCGTCGTCTTCCTTCTTGTTGTTGTTTTTGTTGATTTTGTTGTTGTTGTTGTTGTTGTTGTTCTTGTTGACATCGTTGTTGGTGCTTTCGTTGTTGTTGTCGTCGTTGTTGTTGTTGTTGTTGTTGTTGTTGTTGTTGTTGCTGTTGTTGTTTTTCTTGTTGTTGGTGTTCTCGTCATTGTCGTTCTTTTCATCATTGTTGTTGTCGTCGTTGTCGTTCTTGTTGTTGTTGTTGTTGTTGTTGTTGTTGTTGTTGTTGTTGTTGTTGTTGTTGTCGTCGTCTTCATCGTCGTCGTCGTCGTTGTTGTTGTTGTTGTTGTTGTTGTTGTTGTTGTTGTCGTTGTTATTGTTGTTGTTGTTGTTGTTGTTGTTGTGGCTGTCGTCTTCTTCGTGGTGGTGGTCGTCGTCATCGTTGTCGTCCCCATCGTCGTTGTCGTCGTGGTAGTCGTTGTTGTTATTGTTGTTCTTGTTGTTTTTGTTTTCGTTGTTCTTGTTATTGTTGTTGTTGTTGTTGTTGTTGTTGTCGTCGTCGTCGTTGTTGTTGTCTCTGTTGTCGTTGTGGTTATTGTTGTTGTTGTTGTTATTGTCATTGTTCTCTATGGTTGTTGTTGTCGTTGTTCTTGTCGTTGTAGTTGTTGTCGTCAAGGTCCTCATCCTTATTCTGGCTGTCGCTCTTGTTATTGTTGTTATCGATGTTGATGTCGTTGTTCTTGTTGTCGTTATTGT